>NW_027504834.1:0-15033 GCF_021521415.1 Bidens hawaiensis | reverse complement strand
AGCGTATTGGGTGAACACATTGCATAAACCGACTTGTCCAATATTAATACCCGAAGGATATTAAAGTAATCTATTATATGTTGTCATATCTAGGCCAGGACTTTGTATTGTCCAACGTTCATTGATAAAAACAGGCGGGGTGAGTCTCACGGCCCCATTTTAACTGTTTTATATTTGTTTTGGGGGAAAACATACTAGTTCTATTTTACCTAATTATATGAAAAACACTACTACAAAAACAAGTATTTGCTATGGTTTTTTTGCTACGGAAAAAATCGGTTGCAAGTTTTGCTACGAAGTAGCTACGGATTAGCTAGGGACGCATTTTGCTATGTTTTAGCTACGCATATTCCGTTGCAAAAAAGAATCCGTGGCAAAATTCGTAGCAACCTTGAGAAAATAAGTTTAAGAAAAATAACTTCATAAAATTCGTACCAAAATCCATAGCAAACTTGTGTGAAACTAAGTATACTAAAAATAACTACATATATTCCTACTAAAAGTCATATGTAAGACCCCGAATCTCAGGAATCCTACAGTTGGTAATCACATCCACAATTTCACAAAAATTTAAAACCAAACAATTCTTTGTATTTAAAATCAGTTCAGAGTAAATAACAGCGGAAAAAGTTTAAGTATTTAAAAATCCCAAACACGGGTACAAGTATCCAAAATCAAGTACAAATAAAATATCTGCTTTATTTGAAATCCTCGACTAGAAATGCCTTCAACCTTCCGAGTAGTCTCTAGCACGTCCAAGCGATAACCTCCAATCCTTAACCTGAAAGTCAATATAACATACACACAAAGTCAGCTTGAGCTGAGTGAGTTCAGGTTTTCATAAACAATAATTCATACTTTATTTCAAAGTTATAGTGCTAAACAGAAGAGAGGATAATAATAAAATAAATATATATAGTTCACCAAATAATACATTCATCGTCGAACACACGTACACAGGCCTCTCCACCACGAGTCAAGACTCGAGTAATATATTTGACCTGGATGCGGTAAGACCTAAGCATGTGACACGAGCCTCTCCACCACAGGTCAAACCCGAGTAATATATTTGACTCGGTCACAGCTTACACATCCAAGCACGTGATACGGGCCTCTCCACCACGGGTACAACCCGAGTAATATATTTGACCCAATCACGGCTCAACATACAACGGGCCTCTTCACCACGGGATTTTAAAACCCGAGTAATATATTTGACCCACCAAAATGATGATCACGCCACACGGGCCTCTCCACCACGGGATTTGAAAACCCGAGTAATATATTTGACCCAGCCGTGATCACCATGCACACACACATCAATAAGCCTACTCACATCATTCTTAGTCACGAGGAACTAAATATCATCACACAACCGTAGGCTATAAGGTAACACATACTCATACATACATACATACATACCTCCATACATACATACATATATATATATATATATATCATCCTAAGACATTCCAAATTACAAGTAAGCCTATGGGCCATAAGGTAATATATAATAATTAGTCCAATACATGAACTAAGTAAATAGGTCTACTCGTATTCAATTACTACCAAGCCTATTAACATCATCGAGTCTAGACCATAATCAGGTATATAACCTTAAGGAATATATGACCATAATGAGTCTAAAATATCCTAAGACATAGAATATAGTCCACTCATAGTTTTATAAATGCACAAATACAAGTAAGGCTATGTAATACCATCCAAATAGTTGTAACGAGTAAAATCGTGTAAAATTGTATTACGGTGTGTATGCTAGCCCAAAACGTAAAAAGATTTAAAAGGGGCATCATGAACTCACCTGAAACGAGCCACACAAACACCAAAGAGTTTGAGAACTTCAAAGCCAATCCACAGTTTACAAGCCTGTTGGATTGCACACAAAGATTACTAACTAAACGTACCGACTCGTTTATCCTACAAGACGTCCTAACATGATTTGATTGACCTAAAGCCTTGACATTACCAAATTCAATTACATCAGCCCCCGAAGCCATGTATTTACCAAAACCACCCTTAGTCAATCCCGGGGACAAAGGGTTCCCAATTTACCCTTGAAAGTTTTTGACTTTATCGAATACGCGCGTTAACGGGTTGTTTATACACTTAGATACCGACTCAGCCCCGTGTGGACCAAATTTAGTAAAATCACTGCCAACAGGTCCACACGACGCTACACGAGTTGGATGGGTCGGTAATTCGCAAGCACGATGCACAAATTACCAATAAACGCGAATTTGCGCCGTACCGACCTGTTTGAGTAACCGACAACCAATTCAGCTCCAATAACATAAAAATATAGTTTTTCACAGCCAAAAAATCATACCGAGGCTACAACATCCGAATTGGTTGTTAATTCCCTCAAACAACGCGCTAGACGCAACAATTGACAAACTAGACAACCGAAACCTAGTTTTCACTTCATCAACAGTTGACCAATCTAACGAATGCCAAAACTCATGATACTAAAGTATATTACACTAGACATACCTAAGAAGATGATGGAGTACAAACTTCAATTATAACATCCCGAAAGACGCGAGAAAGGGCAGCCACCGGTTAAGCCTAAAACGAACTTATCGATCAATAACGAATATAACATGCAGATTTTAGCATGCAAAGATGTATTTTATTACATAGGAAAATCACTGAATTAAATTATTAAATTTTTACCAGAGTTGCATAAATATCTTAAGTTTGTAAAAATATTTTTATTTTATTTTTCTAGTGGACACAAAAATCATAAAATTTCCTCCAACACAGAAAGGTATGTGCAGCTATTTCAGTGCACAACAAATGGTTTTATTTTTATAAAATTCATTACCCAGCCAAATTAAACGATTCCAATTGGGTTTGGTTCCTAACTCAAAATATTAACTTCCAGAAGTGGAACCAATTTAGACTTGTCGAAAAAGGGTTATGATGTCGGGAAGACAAACCAGAATCCGCCATCCCGCATCAGCTTTGACACTCGATCTTATAAAATCATAAAAAGTATTCAAATCTCGTCCAAAAATTACGTATTATACCTTTATGGAAACTAGACTCAATGTAGAATATCATAGAAACAAGAATCAATCAAAAAAAATATTTTTTCATCAATTTACAGACCGAGCAATAAACGAGTACGAATCTGTCAGAAATTGTTATAATCAAAACTCAACCCTAACATGTTCAACAAAGGGTTTAATGGTAAAAAAGAGTTATACTAAGATAGAACCGACCTTGAATTAGACTCGGGAGGCCGGAGAATGGCTGGAACCTGCACGAAAATCAAGGAGGAGCCTCCCTTAGCTGCTGCCGATCGGACTTATGGTGGGGGGCTAGGGTTTTTCTTGTTATGATATAATAATTAACATTTTAGCCCCTCAACTATGAAAGGTGCAACAACTTGGAACGGAAATTAATAAATTTAGCTTACGGTAATGACGAGAAGGTCTCTGAGGAATGCCGGATAAATCCCGAGAATATAAAAGCTTTGTTAGGCATATCCCTTTTCACCAAAATTTACGGACGTTACATCATAACAAAATTAAGAAAAAAAAATGTAAAAACTAATTCAGAAGAACCCATAGAAAAATCGAGACCTTGTGTATTTAAAAAATAGTCGCAAAACAAATGTAAACACTGATAATGTCATTTTATAAAACCTATAAATAAGAAGAGTTAACAAAAGCTGGTAGCAAAAATCAGGAAACAAATATTTAAAAAGTAATTAAAATATAGTTAATTTTAATTTAGTAGATTCAGTGGCAAAATTGAGATAAAATTTCAAAAATATTAAAACGTAACTAGATAATCCCTCAAAAATTAAATTCGTAGCAAACATTGTAACAAAATCCAGAAAAATAAATATTACGACTTACCGTTGGTGAATTAATGGATTAAAAACCCCAGATAATTAACAAGAATATAGTCATCTTTGGGGTGGGGTCTATGTACATCAAAATGGAATCGAATTGAAACATAGTAATTGCAAGTCAACAAATGGTTAATGGCGGTAGGGATGAATAAACGGGTCTTACCCGAACAAACGGGGACCAGCCCAATTGTAAATAACTAGGCTTGGTCGGTTCATGTCTCGAGGGTCTTACTGGATTTATGCTCTAATGCTCATCCTTTAGGGGCAAATGGGCCTTACTCACCATACCCGACCTGGACCCGGTTAATGGTAGACCCCGAGAATCAACCACGTTGTAATATAACTGGTTATGATCGGTTAAGGTCTTGCGGGTCTTACTCGTTTTATGCTCACCCTAAATGGCGGTGAATTCGTTTCACACATATAGATGTAAGTCAAATAATGGCAATAGTGAAAATTTGTGATCAAAATAGTGACACATAGTTGGTCGTGGTGTATATTATCCATTAAGCTCCTTAAAGATCGATATAAATGACCCACTATGACTGTTGACGACCATATATAACACTAATGGCATAAACGTGCGCTGTATGTCGATGTATGTCAAACTTGGTCAATCATAGTGAACAATGCTATAGTAGATTTATGCCAAGTAGAGGCTAATGGGAGTGAATCATGATTAAGGATAGTGAATGTAGGTTGAATATTAGCCGATTTATTGCGAGTCAGGATCAAGCATAGTAATATATAGCTAGTCACGAATGCATATCATAAAGTAAGATTATGTACGGCTATGAACTAGTTACACTTTAGGATTCCTTACAACTCATTGCAACATTTTTGGGTAATATGTCTTATTAGGTCAAACATACCACACACTTGATCGACCAAAGTCAATACAAAGTCAATGTAGGTAAAATAATTGTCGATCGTGGTGACTATTAATAAAAAATAATGAATGTGTGTCAATGAATTGTTGTTAAACATGCATAGTGATACATAACCTATCATGGGTGTATATGATCCGTTAAAACTCTTTATATATCGTTACTACTTATAATGCTCATTATGAGACTTGTACAATTAATAATGTGATACACTAGTTAACACATAGTCAGTATAGATCAAACTTGATCAATCGTCGTAAATCATGGTCAGACATAGTAAATAATGATTAAACATATGCCAATGATGACCATAGTAATGAATAATTGTCAAGCATAGTAATATGTATGATCTACTAAGACTTCATATAAACCATCATAACATAGTAAAATATGGTCAAACTATGTAAAAAAATATTCCACAATCAAACAAATTTACAAATTGACTTATTTAAATTAAATTTTAATCAACAATCTAAAATATATTAATATAAAATGAAAATGGGAACGCCCAAACCAAACCAAACCAAACCCTGGAGACGGCGTGGGTCTGGTTAAAATAACATAGTCTGATCAGAGTAGGGTAACAATACTCTCCATATTTAAAGAGTGCGGTGGCTTAACACACAAGAAAGTCGTTGCTTAAAAGTAAATAAACAATAAATTGTTGCTATAGATAATCAAATTTTAATTTAAGTAAATCGATTCTCTTTTAATTGTTTTTGTAAAATACTATTTTCTATAAATTATTTTATTTACCTCCAAACATATTTAAACCTTTTAATTTTCTTCTCAATATTTATGTTTTTCCGCCTCCTCCAAAAATTAAAATTTCGCCGTTTTTTCTGCGTTTAACCCTAACCTAGGTTGCAATTGACTGCCATATTTTACAAAATGGGTTTCCTAAACCAAAGTTTTCTGGCAAACCTCAAATCCCCAAAGGGTTCTCTCAAATCTAGATTCAGAAATCTGAATTGATTCCTATCAAATGGTTTAGAAATCTTCGAAATCTAAATTCAGACTATTGCAATCCTCACTCTTATTAACTTGTTTTTGAAGAACAAACTACTTCATTACTGGGTAGACAATACTAATAGTTGATTTTTGAGTTTCTTTTTTGGTGTTATTAAAGAAAATTTGGTTGTGACCCTAATTCTTTATCCTTAATGTTGTTGTATATTGGAAAGCCACTTTTGAACACATTTATTCATGAGGTATATTTTGTTTCCTTTCAATTTGATTCAACTTCTTTTGTCATGCCACAATTTTTATTCGTGAATGGCTTGTGGTGCAAGATGAATAAAAAAGTTTCTATAACATAAGAATTGTTGGAAACTCATATGTGACCTGCTGTGCAACAGGATAAGCGACACGCGGTAGACATACACTCGACTTGCATAACTTTGTCATGGTTAGAGAGCCCGGTAAGAAATTTTAATTTGTCCTCTTTTAATACATATTATACTTTAACAGTAACATTTTTTTAATTAAAAACCTTTACATGATTAAGTATTGAAGTGGCATGCTAAGTTTGGTGAGTTTTGGGCATAAATACTCAAAGAAATGATTGAGACCCTTAGATTGTCAGGGTGTAGGAGGTTGTTAGGGAATTGTTCCAGAGAAGTCAACCATGTGGAAGAGAGAATTTGGGAGCATAATGTGGCTTGGCTGACTCGAGGGCGGGTGAAGCTTATTATGTAAGTCTTGCTAACCAAATTACGCATATTGTCAAAGTACTGCTTCTTTTTGTATTCCCGTCACATAAAACATATAATGAATATATTATTGAGAAATATGGAGGGGCTAATAGCTTACATAAAGAAATTGATATGGAACTATAGTCATGAGCTAGGTAAAAAAGCGTAGATTACATGGGACCAGCAACATCACTCGCCTGAATATCGTGATCGATGACAAATGCATCTTCATTGCCGAGTACCCATATTTTGCATCGTCATCATCATTGCCGAGTACCCATGAAATAAAAAGAAATAATGGGATATTTATATAAGTTGACTTTTATTGACTTACATTTGCTTGTAATTTGGTTAAAACAAGCAATTAAAGGTTCTAATCTATTTGACATCAATTTGTTATTGAGATTTGAGGTAAACGGTTAGAGGAACAAATAACAGAGTTGAAACGGGATAAAGTAGAGAAACATCATGATAGAGAAAATTCACGTGAATGGGAGGCTATACATAGAAATGGATGAGACTTCACTTCCAACTCACAGAACTTTCCAAGTTAAATATGTTGTCAATTATTGTATTTGCTAATTTGCATATTTATTGTGTTACATCTAAATAAGTTGGATTATTTTTATTTGGTTTGAATATTTATGTTTTTGTATATATTGAGATTTGAATATATGAATAAGTTGGAGTATTTTCTTTTTTTTTTTTGGTTTGAATATTTATGCTTTTGTATTATTGAGATTGGAGCATGATGTTTACAGGAAATAATTGAAAATAATATAAAAAAGAAAGTTCTTAAAACATTCTATAGCTAAATGTACGTTGGTAGATAAATTTTGTAGCAAAAATGGTTGGTAGTTACAAAAACCATATCAATTTGTAACTAAATCTATTGCTAAAATTTTGTAGCTAAAAATCTGTAGCGAAATTTCATAGTTAAAAATTCGTAGCGAAATTTCGTAGTTAAAAATCCATAGCAAAATTCGGTGGCTAAAAAACGTAGCAAAATTTGGTAGCTGAAAATCCATAGCAAATATTTGGGCACCAAATTTTGTAGCTAACGTAACTAAAGTAGCGACGTCCCATTTTCTAGCTAAAACCGTTGCAAAATATAAATCCGTAGCTAATATTTGTAGCAAATAAATTAGCTACGAGACTTGTACCCACGAACCAAATCTGTAGCTAATTGGTAGCAAAATGAATGTTTGCTACGAATTAGCTACCGATTTGGCCGTACCAAATACTTGATTATGTAGTAGTGAAATGCTCGATTATATGTGTTCTATTTGAGGAAAAACACACTAGTTCTATGTTATATGATAATGCGAAAACAAGGCTCTATTTTATGTGTCCATGAGGTGTTTGGTTCAAGAGCTTGAAAAGTCCCCTATCTAAGTATAACCATTGGCTATGGATTTAGCCGTGGAAATATCAAATAGTACTATTGGGTTTGACACCCCCTATCATGGTTAGTCGCACTAATCATCGATCTGAAGGATCAAATGATAGCAATACTGTCCAAATTATAACCCGCCTAGCGGGAAGTGGGGCAAGGATCTCAGGTCAAGGTTTGGTTATAGTCTCATGGAGTTACATAGTATTCGTATTCCCTGTAGGTTTACGAATTTGTTTATTATTGCTTGTTTTGGTTATCATAGGCTCATATAAATATCATCAATGTTTTCAGAGGAAAATGGTCGAATATAATGAAGATATACACTTATGTATTATTAATGTTTTCGAAGGAAAACAGTCAAATATTACGAATATATATATTTATACATCATCAATGTTTTCGGGAAAATGGTCAAATATTATAAATATATACATTATCAATGTTTTCAGGGAAAACGGTCGAACATTTGGAATAATTTACAAATATATACATTATCAATGTGTATGCCACTTTATTGTAATCGTTTTATAGTAAATTATATAAAACTTACATTTACAAATTTTTATAATTTTTTGAGTAAAAATATGAAACATTCCAAACCAATTATATAGTTTTTGAGGATATCTTTGAAACATTATAAAACACATATACGTATAACTGCTTTCAAAAGGAAATATTAAACTTATTTACTATTGAGGCTTTCAAATATATATTATTTAAATCGGGTCATCAAACCTGTGAACTCATCAAGTTTATGTTGACGTTTTTAAGTATTTTTTTCAGGTAGCTAACTTGGAATCACATGCGTCATTAGGAGTGATTTCGCTTAAACAAAGGCTACGAGAACCATGACCGTCGCATCCCGCGTTTCCGCCTTGGCTGGGTGTGACACAAAGGCTTTTAGGCTTATAATTGTGTTCAAGTCCCTTAATCTTAACAGTTCCATCCTTTCTTATTATTTAATTAACTAAATTTTAAAAACGCGGATGTTACATGATCTTAACAGGTACAATACATTCATGTCTGCTTATGAAGCCCTATGTTTGACAACGATTCACCAAGTGAGCATTATTTGACCTACATTGATTATGCTTGACCACGAATCTCTATAATTGACCAAGTTTGACGTACATTGACTATGTCTCATCAAGCACGCTATATTACCTCATATTTGTCTAATATAACGTAATGAGAAATAATGTATTATAAGTCATGGCAGTTCATTAGGGGTATTGTACATCTTATATGTTGGTCATCACTCCTAATCATAATAAATAAACACATTTTCTATCAGAAAAAATGTTCTTTAAATGTTTGAGAACATAGTCTTTTGGTTTCTTTAACAACATTTTATTTATATAATTATAAAATAAAATGTAAACTCTATTGTTAGAATAGTTTTTTTAATTATAATATAAGATATTTAAAAGAAAACACAATTAGAAAGCTTCAATTTAATTTTTATCTAAGGGGTGTGTGTGTGTGTGTGTGGGGTGGGGGGGGGGGGGGATGTTTGAGTTCAGATCACACTTGAGACAAAAACAATAGGGCTCAAGTTGGTCAGATGGTTTTCTCACCTGTTGGTGGGGTTCCTTTTGAGAAGGAAATTGAGATGATCAGGTGAATTAGTGATCCGTCAGTGCTCAAAATTGGTCGTTCAAAAAAAAATAAAAATAAAAATAAAACAATAAAAACTATTTTCTTACTTTGTTTACTTACCTTTTTTCTCATCATTCGTTTATGCGCAAACTTTTTTTTATGATAAATTAGTATAATACTTGAGGGAAAATATAATTTACAAAAAAAGAAGTGTAGCAATTACTATTTTTTTAATGATTTACCATATAACACAACTGACTTATTGTACGTATATTTGCTTAGGTAACTTGGGGATATTGTTTCCGGAACAAAATAGTAAATCTTAAAATAACATTACAGCCCTGCATGCTCGTTTCTTGATTTCACTCAGTTATTTTCGTGAATGTCCCCGGTAATGGGTAATGTGGTTGTTTATCTTTGAAATTGTTTGTGATTGTTTAATAAATGCTTATATTTAATTTGTTTAGAATAAGTTCAACTATGTACACAAACAAAGTTAAGCAAACAGGTACAAGTATACAACCATAAACAGACATCATTTACATTAAAATTAATTATAAACATCAATTTATCAGTCACCAACATTAGTTATAAAAAAATTAGTCTCCATAATTATCAGCAATCGATAAATCAATTCCAAGTATTGTGCATCTGGGATTGAATACTAGTCTCTAATAATCACCGAAATTTGTTTCAAGAATTGCGAGGACTGATTTTGATGTCTATAATATACGTTCATTGAAATGGTTGAACACATATCGATACGATTATTGGAGACTCAATATTATCCCTTAGTTACTTAGTTTGCAAAAAGATAATTGAGACTAATTTTCAGGCCCTGATACTTCTCATTAGATGGTAGAATTTGCGTAACGTGATCAAAGACTGAAAATTAATCATTGATAATTTCCTATGGCAAAAGGCATTCAAGATTGAATGTCAGTCCCTAACTCGGCCCTTTTTGAAAGTATTAGAGACAAAATCTCAGTCCCTAAAACATTCTCTATATATTAGAGACAAAAAATTAGTCTCCATGAAATTTGCATCATTTTTCATTATAGAGGAAATATATTTAAGACTGAAATTTAGTAGCCACTTAGCTTCCTTTAGAGAAGTTATTTGGCGAAGAAGTATTTATGACTGAAATTTAGTCTCAAATGAAGTGCATAAATATTCACGACTGATTATTAGTCACTAAAATATGTTACGTAAAAATCAGTCCCCATACTACCAACGACTAAAAAATCAGTCCTAGATACCACGCAATTGAGATTGGAAAATTAGTCCCTAATACTTTAGTCCCTATTGGTCACTTTTTTTATACAGTATTTGCATCATGAACTACCTATGACCGATTTCCTACAAACATTTTGTTTTGGAAAATTGGGACTATGAACATGTGTTGTACATAGTTATCTAATAGGAGTCATATGTACAAATTTTACTTCAATATTTTAATACATGACTACCCAAATTCCCCAAAACTCACCTCACTCTCATGGTACTCTCCTCTCATCCGATTAATAATCATGACTTCAAGCCTCCTTTATGTATATTTCTCTAATCATGTAAGTCGTTTGTTGTGTGAACCTATCATTGTGAATACTCCTATGCATCAGATGTGTAAATTACTTGTTTAATTTCAATGTCTCCTCCACCTATTTATTTTATTTTGGTGTTATTACTTTTGATGGTTAACTTCAACCGTTCGTTATAGTTTGCAAAGTTGTTTACTAGTTATTTTGATCATCAAATTTCACCCATTTATTTAGTTTCATTTCTCTTGATTAATTAATTTTGTTTAAATTTTGATTTAAAAAGTTCCCTTTACCTTGTTTTCGAACCCACACAAAGGGATGAACTATGCGCATCATGCGGCGATCTAAATAATTATGAGTGCACGCATAATTATCAAATTCCTCGCATATGGCTCATAGTGAATACGGTTGTGTGTGATAACCTAGAACCTAGAGTGATTTTGGGAAACGGTACAAATATCAATGTGATAAGGGCATGGTGGATACGCGGCTGGTACATCGTATATATAAGTGTCCTTATCATATTTTTCCGTTTGTAGCCTTATCCGAGTCACTTGAAAATCTGTGTTATTTTTTTTTATATAAAAAAATGAATTCTCTCTTAACACTTATTTTCCTCCTTTATGTTATGGTTTTTCTTTAATTTCGGGACGAAATTTCCAAGAAGTTGTGAATACTGTAACATTCGTCAAATTTCAAGCCAGGAAACCCGACCCGTTTAAAATTCTTTTGATCGTCATTATTACCCGGACTATCCTTATCATTAATAGGTTATCATTTCGATTACTGATTATTATCTGACACTCGGTTTAATCATTATAACTATTAAACTTGTATTAAAATCACCCTAACCTTTGTTTTTACCACTTTCGTCTCCACATTCAAACACCAGGAACCATATTACAATTAATAAAAAAAAAAGAATTTCCTCCCTCCTCCCTTACCCTCCTGTTGCTGTAAATCCCCCTCTTTCTTGAACCTTAATTTTCGGCTTAATTGACAAAATTGATCTTACCCTAACCTTTGTTTTTACCACTTTCGTCTCCACATTCAAACACCAGGGACCATATTGCAATTAATAAAAAAAAAGAATTACCAATTTCCTCCCTTACCCTCCCGTCGCCGTAAACCCCCCCTTTTTCTAGAACCTTAGTTTTCGGCTTAATTGACAAAATTGATCTTACCAAATCATGGTTTGACCTTAAACTGTAAGGCCCCGAACCCCAGGAACCCCACAGTTGGTATTCATTCAAAACACTTGTAAAAATATTCAAACTTGAAAATAGTTTATTCCATTAAAACAACCAATTCAGAGTATAATTCAGCGGAAATCATAAATAATAAAATAAGTTCCCAAAACCCGGGAATTATGCCCAAAACCAATTTAAATGTATTTAAATAAATGTTAAAAAGAAAACGTTTATTAATATTGGAACATCCGACTAAGCATGCTCTTCACCGTCCAAGTAGCTTTGTGCACTTCCAAGCGGTAATGTATCCACCTCCTAACCTGAAACTCACACTAACATGCACACAAAGTCAGCTTGAGCTGAGTGAGTTCAAGTTCTAATAAATAACATCAATAATAATAATAATCATAATAGTCATTCCCAAAGATTTTAAACTATAAAAAGGATACATCAGTTAGGCCATCATCTTCGATAAATAATCATCCTTATGTATATATATATATATATATATATATATATATATATATATATATATATATATATAACATCCAAGTAATAACATCAGGGTCGAGCAAACGTACAACCCAAACACGTAACATCTCATCAACGTATGCAAACACAAAGTAGGCATACGCAACATCCGTAGTCGATACGACTACAACATCGCCAAATATAGGCCATACAATTATATATATATATATACATACTATAACATCCCAAGGCCTACCATATACTAGCAAGCCTATATAAAGTAGTTTAAACGTTTCATCAAGTAAAATTACTTAAGTGTGCATGCTAGCCCAAAATCTTAAAAGAGTAAAAAGGGGGCATCATGAACTCACCTGACACGAGACACGGATTCACCACGAGCTAGAGAATCCCTAAGTAATCCCAAGACTCAAACACATGCCGGTTTACATTTAATCAATACTAATGACATCAAGATGACTCGTTTATCCTATGAGACGTTCTAACGGGGTTCGGGTCACCTAAAGCCTCGACCTCATCAAACTAAATCACAACAGCCCCCGAGGCCTCACATTCACCAATACGACCCTTAGATACTCCCGGGAATAAAGAATTCCCAAATTACCCCCGGAAGCACTAGGTGATACCAATACGCGCGTTTAAGAGTCGTTTAGGCCGTTAACATCCAACTCAGCCCCGTGTGGACCCATTATGATAAAATCACAGCCAACAAGTCCACACGACGCTACACGAGTCAAATGGGTCGGTAAATCGCAAGTACAACGCACCAACTACTCAATAAACGCAATTGCGCGTTGTACCGACCCGTTGGAGTAACCGACAACCAATTCAGCCCCATAACTTATGAAAATGATTTTTCAACAGTCTGTACATCAAACCATGTTCCCCCGAGCCGAATTGGTCGTTAATCACTTCAACCCTCGCGTTAAACGCAACAAACTACAATTCTAGTCAACTGAACACTAACAATCAAGCTACAACTAGTTGACCAATCTAACGAACTTCAATGAACATGAATTTTAGGTATGATATACGGGACATACCTAGGAAGATTGTGGTACGAAAACTCACTTCAAACAGCCTCGACAAGAACACAATTGGACATCCACCGGTTAAGCAAAAAACGAACCTATCGATCAATAACAAGTAAAACGTGCAGATTTTAGCATGCGAAGATGCATTTAATTACATAGGATAACCTTTGAAATAAATTCTTAAATTTTTACCAGACTTAAAAAATGTCTTAGGTTTATAAAAATATTTTTATTATATTTTTCTAGTGGACAAAAAAATTATAAAAATTCCTCCAACACAGCAAGATACGTGCAGCTATTCCAGTGCGCAAAAAGATGGTTTTATTTTTATAAAATTCATTAACGAACCAAATTAGACGATTCCAATTGGGTTTGATTCTTAACTCAAAATATTAAGTTTCAGAAGTGGAACCAACTAATTTAGACTTGTTGAAAAAGAGTTATTTTTTCGGGAAGACAGACCAGAGTCCTTCATCCCGCATCAGCTTTGACACTCGATTTTATAAATTCATAAAACCCATTCAAATCTCGTCCAAAAATTAATATTATAATTTTCTGGAAACTAGACTCAAAGTAGAACATCATGGAATCAACAATCGATCAAAACAATTGATTATCATCGCGTTACAGACCCTACAATAAATGTATACGAATCTGTCAGCAAACTGTTATCATCAAAACTCAACCCTAACGTGTTCGATAACGGGTTTAATGATGAAAAAGACTTGCATGGACGTTAGACTAACCTTTAATTGATGTTTTACGCTCATGACTTGGCCGGAAAAAGGAACATCGCGGGGGGGGGGGGGGGGGGGCTTGAAGCTGCCGATCGGACAAGAGTGGCTAGGGTTAGGTTTTTTGTTTGTTTATTGTTATAATATAAAAATGTTTCATCCAAGCCCCTCAAATTTGAAATATTTGGAAACTCGAAAGGAAATATTAGATAACTTAACGTACTGGGAAGATGGTCGGGTCAACGAAAGATGCCAGATAACTCTCGAGAAATATACATACTCTACATGCTTAAAATCTTTAAACTTGAAATTAACGGGTGTTACAAGTCCACCCCCTTACAATGGGATTCGTCCTCGAATCCCGACGCAACAGGAACAACTGCGGATAGAGTTTCATCATCTCATCTTTGGACTCCCAAGTAGCCTCGGAACCCCTACGGTGCCTCCACTGCACCTTCACCTGCCTAACCATTTTATTCCTCAAACGCCTTACCTGATGATCGATTATAGCGACCGGTTCTTCAACGTAGTTCAACTTGCTATCGGGCTCAATATCATCAAGAGGCACATGGGCCTCTTCGTCAGCTAA
>NW_027504833.1:0-19324 GCF_021521415.1 Bidens hawaiensis | reverse complement strand
GGAACTATGTTACCCCCAGAACAATAATAACCCCTGGGAACTATGTTACCCCAGAACAATAATAACCCCTGGGAACTATGTTACCCCAGAACAATAATAACCCCTGGGAACTATGTTACCCCAGAACAATAACACTTGATAAACATTTTATATATTCTGGCATCAGTCCATATATATATAAATGTACAAGTATTTCCATACGATCGGTATGTACTTAAATACTTTAAATAAGACATGTTTTCCGCCCCGGGAAAATATAATTAAAACAATTCATTAAAAGGGGCTCGTGAAAACTCACCTTTTTGTGAGTCGGTGAGTAATATAAGGAACAGCTACGTGCCTGGATCTGTAATATAATATCTAGTCATTACTATATAATTCCCATAACTTAAATACGTATCAATCGGTACATCTGGGAACATTGTTAACCCAGTACTGTACTCGATTCGGGGACAATGTTAACCCCGTGACACTTCTAAGGACTCAGATTGTGACATTGCTTAGAGTTGACAGTCAATTTAGTTAAGGTGATGAAATTATAGCTCGGTTTGACACCCGTTTGGCCGTGGGGCCCGTTTCCGGTATTTCGGTGCCGGAAACGGTAAAATCGGGTAAAATTACCCAAATCATCCGAATTATTTTCGGATGATTTATTTTTACCTAATTTACTTAGATTTATGAAAATAGTCCATTTTTAAAGTTTTCGTGTAACCAGTCAGCTCGCTTATGCGAACTTTGCCGGTTTACACGTTTTTAAGCTTTAAATATTAGTTTTTACGTTCTTTTTAGCACAAATAATTACCCGTTTAGTCTCGGGTCATGAATTTTTGCACAAAACTTATTTTGACAGAAAGAAAATTTTACAAAATTTTTCCAGATTTATTTTCTTATATTTACATTTAATTTATCTATTTTTAAATCTTATTAAAACGCTAAATATGTCAAAAATACCAAAACACTTTAGAAAAATCCCAAATTTTTCTGGATGATCTCTGTCATCCTCATAACTTCCTGGAATTTTTTCCAGATTTATTTTCCTATATTTACATTTATTTATCTATTTTTAAATCTTATTAAAACACTAAATATGTCAAAAATACCAAAACACTTTAGAAAAATCCAATTTTTCTGGGATGATCTCTGTCATCCTCATAACTTCCTGGAATTTTTCTAGATTTATTTTCCTATATTTACATTTATTTATCTCTTTTTAAATCTTATTAAAACACTAAATATGTCAAAAATACCAAAACACTTTAGAAAAATCCCAAATTTTTCTGGGATGATCCTTGCCATCCTCATAACTCCCTGGAATTTTTCCAGAATTTAAAACTCATTTTTCAAGCCATTTTCACCCATAACCGAGCTAGAAAGCCCTAGAACTCGTTTCACCGAAAAGCCTACTTAGACTTTTCCAACTGAGCTCAATTTTGTGGGTGACTTTTATATGTTATAAAAAGCTTATCTTAAATTTTCCAGAATTTTTCATCATGTTTAGCTATTTTTCACTATTTTTGGCCAAAACCGAGCATTAAATTCACCAAATAGTTCATCTTTATCCAAAAATTCACAGATCTCATATTTTCATGTGTAGATCATCTCTGTGAAATTTCGTGACCCAACTCTAAGCACACTGAAAATCTGTCCAAAGTTTCATATACACACGAAAACCGAACTATTTTGTGTTTTCTAGCTTTAGATCGCAAGGATCTCGGTTTCTAGCCTTTGCTAGCCGCTAGATACAACACTTACAAGCACAATAACACTATACCAAGCAAACTATACCAACAATCAAACCATTTCTTTCATAGTGTCGGTTTTTAAGTAAAAGACAAATGTTTTAACCGTAAAAAATCCGTTCTCGACTCTTTTTACTCATTTCTTGGACCAAGATCCCTTGTATAACATGTATACATCTCTTGATCATGCAAGAGTCGGTTTCATCTCGGGTTTTCACCCGTCTTTTCACATGAAAACTCATTTTCACAAGATTTTAACCGTAAAATTTCATTCTAAACTCTTTTAACTAATTACTTGGATCAAAATCCTTTGTATAACTTGTATACATCCTTTGATCACAACGAGAATCGGTTTCATCTCGGGTTTTCACCCATTTTTTCACATGAACTTCCTTTTCTCAAGATTATAGAGTTATAAACAAGAATTTAAGCCTTAAAACATGAGTATACCTTGGAAGATTTTGGTTAGAGATCAAGGAATTAGATGGTTGCTTGAAAGATATGAAGAGAATGAGAGAGTTGATGTGAAAAAAAAAAGAAAATGTAATGTGTAATGGGGTGGGGGTGGCCGGCCTAAAGGTGGTTGTGGGGGGGGGGCCACAAGTTCAATATTAGCCACACATTTGGATTACACAATCCGGATAATGTTGTGGATAGTCTGGTTCAGGTTCGTTTCTCGTTTTAAACTCGTAATTCGGCTTAAAACGAGCATAAAATGGTCGTTTTTCGGGGTTAAAATAAAATTTACATAAACTGATTTAAAAACTTTAAAAACTTAACCCATGACATTAAAACATCATATTATTAATAATTACGCATCTTTTTCGGCTTGATTGATCGTCTCTTGCTTGGTTTGGTGTTAAAGGTTTCGTTTAGCGTACCGACATACCATTAAATCGAAATCCTTTTTCTGTGCTATAATTCACCTATCCCGAAACATTAATACTTCGTAACATCACTAAACACTATATACTTCGTCTATAATGTAATTCCCGGTTCGTTCGGGTTTCAATAATCGTTCATTGATTAATTGTAATTCCAATACGATTCACTATATATATGAGTATGATTCATATTGTGAATCATATATACTCGTATAAACGTACTATACTCATATAATCAGTATTAAATAACACGTAAATAGTATATTCCGGCTAGGGTATACCTGAATTTGCCGGAATCGTTACAGTTAATGTTTGAACTAAAAGACATGTTTCAAGTTATGTTTTAAGACGAGTTATGAATTATTGTGTAATTATTTATGAAAGTTTTATATTACGCATAAAGTTTTAATTAACTCTGATATTTAAAACTGTGTTTATGAGTAAATCCAACGTCCAATGTAGGGCACCGGAGACGGGGCCTTACAATTATATACACATACACGGCTTACATACGTACATATACACACTATATATATTTAATTACGGTACACGTACATACATACACGCTATATACATACATATACGGTACATATACACGCCATTGATACATATACGGTACATACGTATACGGCCCACATACATATGCGGTACAATATATACATATACGGTGCATGTACATATACGGCTATACATATGCGGTGCATATACATTCACGCCAAAGATACATATACGGTACATATACATATACGACTTACTTACACGGCGTAAATACTTATACGCTACGCATACATATACGTTATAGATAATTATACGATCTATACTTATACGCCTTATACTTAAACGGCTTATACGTTCAGGCTGGCTTTCTTATTTCGTGTTTTAGGGTTTTTGTGGAAAACATTCTTGTGGAATATATTTTTTTTCCACAAAAAAGAAAATCGATGGGCGCGTACAGGCTCGGGCTCGGGCGAAATGCGATGGGCGCTTTGGTGGCGCACTTTGCATCGCCGCTTGAGAGTCGCCTTAATATTCTTGTGGAAAATATTTACTTTATTTTTAATTTTCTTCCCATCACGCCATAAGACAGATTGATATAGGGCTCGTCGCGATACGTAAAGGCTTACAATTATCCGGAAAACTTTTGTGTCTGTGGCGCTACTCGACGAGCACTTAAGTAACCCATCGCGATACGCGACTTGGAGGTTATGCTTGTGTGGCACATTGTCTGTCACGTGGCACGCCATGTGGCATAGCTAGGGCTGACTCAGCAACCCTATAAGCTAGTCTCGCAACGCAATAACCTTATTTTAAGACCGTCGCAATACGCGACCGATTCCATAATCAGCTATAAATAGGGTGGACTCGGGACATTCATTCTTGTCCAAAAATCTTGTCTTATCTCTTACTTTCTCTTATAAGAGTATTGGTATAATACTTCGATTAGACATAACCAATCCGATCGAATAAAATTTTGTACACGAATCCAAAACTCTACCTGAACATGATGAGACTTTGTGTCATCGTGTAAAGTTTCTAATCTTGTGATTATCGTTATGATATCGGTTTATACTAATCTAGATAAACTACATTGTTTTTAAATATGTATTTATTACCGGGAAGCTTTTTATTTGTAAACTTTCAAGGTGAGACATTCGAGTTTTTGTACAACTCACATTTGTGTGAGAGAACTGGTTTTCCAACAGTGTCATGATACTTTTTAAAACTTATTAAACTCATGATATATAGTCCAAAATATTTTCAAAAGGTTTTAATTACGTTACAGTGATTAAGTCTCTGTAGAATTACGGGATGATTACTAACTGTATTGTGGGTTTTTGTATACAAGGTTTGCCTAATGGGCTATTACATGTTACTTATTGGAGAAGTGTTAGCTAATAACTAATATGACAACAGTCATAGATACGGTCAAGTGACAAGTACCTTTTGATATTTTGTAAGCAGACATGTGTAAAAACATCTTAATGTTGTAACTGTAAAAATGTGTCGTTTATAAATGAATGTACTCATCAGTATTTTTCTTGCTGATCAATTATTTTTAAACATGTTTCAGGTGACTTGTTATAGACACAAAAATGATGCATGCGAGCTTTCAACTTAAAAAAAAAAAGTGGTTTGTCACCAGAATAAAAAATATTGTTTTCTAAATTAGGATTTGTTCATATAAAACTTATGTTTGTGTAAAAATGAGTTTTATTCAAAGTTTATGAAATAAGAATCATAGTGTTTATATAACTCTGATAATTTTTCCTAACTATTGTTTTGATGAAATATTCCGCTGGAAATTATTTTTGTTTTAATAAACACCGATATAACTGTTCGATGTTCACAGCTCCCCTTCAGGGGTGTAGAGTCGGGGGCTGTGACACATGCTAACGCCAACAACAAAGGCTACAACAATGGCCATGTGGGTTTAAGCCGACAACATTAATTACCGCCTCACAACGATTGGCCTTATAATTTGGCTAAGGGTAAAATAAACTTTGTTTTCCATCCATTAATTAGCAAACAAGTTCACCCTAAAAACAGAAAAAGGGGGGGGGGGGGGAGTTTGATAACGCAAGAAGTGATGAAAGCGCTCACCAAATAATTCTTACAAAATATTTATTGGGAGAGAAGGTCTGTGTATGTTTTCCTAGTATTGATTGTTATGTACTTTGGTTTTAAAGTGTTTAAATTTCACAAGAACCGGTATCATGTCTAGTGGTACAATGCTATGTAAACGACAAAATTGGCGTAGTTACCATTTACTTCTTGGAAGCTTGCTGGACTTGAATGCCACCACACCTTTGGTCAATGCTTCATCGTTGACCAGCTATGCTCAAAACACAAACACGTTTTGTTTCGCTTTTTATTTTATTAGTTCCTTCTAGAGAACAACGAAATGAGTGACCACATAATAATATCCATTTTATTTAAAAGGTGGAGGGCTTATATCGTGTAAAGTATAAACATGGATAGTTAATAGGAGTTGATTAGCACCGTTCGGAAAAAAAAATATAAGAGTTGATTAGAATTAGAAGTTATTGTTCAAGACACAAGATCGATAAACATTTTACAATTACAAGAGAAAGCATTTTTAAAAACCCGTTACAATAGTTATTTGTTGACACACATCCAAATCCTCTAACTAAACCTCACTTATATATATCTAACCCTAAAATTGGCAACAAATACATTACCATATTAATCATGTTACAATTAAAAAATAAACCAGCTTGTCAACTTAGGTCATCCATATTCATTGATTTGTGAATACGCTCTGGAGTTACCAATAGTTATGAAAAAATAAAAAGAAAAAAACTAGACAGTCATCAAACGACCACTTGATAACTTCACTAGTTGGACTGGACGGATAACCCGTATGCGTAATTATTTTTTAATTCTTTTCAATATTACATAAAATAAAAAACAATATTTAATTAAAAGTTTAAACTATAAAAGAAGAATATTGGTTTTTTATAGAAAAAAGTAAGTTATAAATTAATAGTTTAATAAAAATCTTTCAAAACATACAAGCCTTTCTAAAGCAGCAATTAATATTCTCTAGTTTACATGAAAGGTTATGTATTCCAATTCTAGTGGTTAAAAAAACTTTCATTTTTTTTAAATAAAAAAACCCGAATCAGTCCAAGTCTACAAAAGGCGCGGTTCCAATTCTAGATCCGACTTAAGCATATCCAGCGTATGGACCAATATAGATCATTTGCAACCGGGAATTTTTAAGCCACATACGACATACATGGAGGAAAGAGGGGTGGGAGACTACAAACGTGACGAGCAAAGATGGAGGTGCGGTCTTGGATATGAACTATCCATAAGAGAGGAAGCCAAGTTCAATCAAAGTGCCACGCTTCGTAGAGGAGGATAGAGAACGGATGGTTCAAGGCCTTGTGGGGGCACTTTTTAGATGGAGGTGGTCTAATGTGTAAATTTTTAGTGGTATTACATGCGTACTATACCCGTACTTGTTTATCCATATGAAAACCCGAGTATATAAAGAGTATCCTAAAGTTATTAAAATTTAAATAATTAAAATTTAAAACTATTATTAGTTAAGTATTTAATATTTCAAATATTTTTTAATTAACATTAAAATAGAATTTCGGATAATGGGGATTCATTGATTAATTTTTAACCACATAAAACTATAAACACATTTGCCAACATCAACGGGTATGCCAACAAAACACGGTGTATATTGAGTAACAGGTGTCGACAAGCATGCGACATGGTACAAAAGACGTTTGCAATCACATTAAGACTGGGATTGTCAATACATATCTTGTAAGCGTCGATCTCTAAACCGAAATATGTTTAATAAAAAAGGAATTAAGTAAAAACATATGGTTTATAGTGTTAAAAGAAAGAAATAGATGGCAAAAAGCAACAAAAACAAAAAACATGCTCATGACATGTGAAACATAACACAAGATTACAAGAAACAAATCAAGGACTTTTTTCTTTCCTTCCTTCTTCCCTTCATTGTAATTTGTACTTGAAAACTTTGTTTTAACTTTTCCATGAGACACCTTGTCCCTGTCATCCTCCTTTATCAAACTCCACTGAACCCACCTCAATAAAGAAACAACATTATACCACATACACCCCTGACCCACCTATAGCTCCACCATTCATTTCAAAACTAAATTATATATGTATGTTTCTTATTAATAATAATAATCCATCTTTTTAAAGTTAAGTTAGAGTTTTCTTAATTTAGTACCTAATTCCCACAACTGTGTTTCAAGTTCCAATGATATTATTAATTAATCTAGTATAAATATAAATAAATATTATTCCTTTTGTTGAAGGTGTTTGATATTTGATAAAATGCCTGGCTGAGTGAAGTGAACCAGCACAGGTTCTTATCCTACACCCATCTCTAACTTTTTTGTGGTTTTTTTTTCCCTTTTTATTAGGCTGAGGGGTGTGGGGCTTCAACAGGGGCGCTAGAGCCCCTCCGTTCGCGCCCCCAGGCGCTAACACCACACCACCGGGGCTCTAGCGGGGACGCTAACGGGGCGCTAACGCGAAAAAACATGCAGGCGTGATGGGGTTAGCGGCAGAAGAGAGAGTAAAGTGGCATAGGGGAGTGTGCAAAGAGCCGTTGGTTTATATAAAGAGCCATTGGGCTCTTATTTAATTAAAAAAAAACGTTTTTTTTTCCTATATAATACCCCATTTCACCCATATCAATCACCACAACTTCAAACATTCACCCAAAATCAACTCATCTTCCCAACTTTTTTTAAAAAAATGGCTGGAAATTGGTACCCAAACCTTGATTCAGATTATATTTACGACGATTTATGGTCGTCACCGCACCAACCGATGTTTTATTCTGAGCCGCAAGAATCATCCGGCTTTCAACCATCCAACACACAACCGTCTCCTAACTTTTTTGTTCCGGAGACACAAGAATAACACCGTGAAGCTACGGGACCAAAAAGACGCGTCCACCGGAAAAAACAACTTGCAACGGACGGGTCGGGACCGGCTTCGACTCCGAGGACGAAACGGAAAGCCACTCCGTGGTCATCGGATGAGAAGGAAGCCTTGTGTCGGGCTTGGATAGTCATTTCTGAGGATCAGCGTTGCGGTAATTGTTTTAACGTTTTTAAAAATGATTTTTAATAAAAAAGTTAAATAAAAAAGTTAAATGGAAATCTAATTTATTTATTCATTTTGCAGCCGACTACCAAAAGAGCAAGATTTTTTGGACAAAGGTTAGGGAGACGTTCTATACGCTCGTTGGGAGTACAGAGCGAAACGCCGATATGATTTCGGGTCAGTGGTCCGAAATCAGAAAATTTGTCGGCTTGTTTACTAATCTTTTCAACAGGAACAGCGGTCGTATGAGACCAAGTGGCAGTGATGATTTGGCGGTTTACAATTTCACGATCGAAGAGTGGAAGCAGGAGTGTTTGCGGAGGTATGGGATGGTGAAGACGTGGGACGATTTAAAGTTGTGGGAGAAGTTGAAAAGGTGTTCCAAGTGGGTTGAGCTGGTGGCGCCAGACGTGGATGCGGAAGTACGGCCGAAACGGACTAAAACTAGTTCGTCTGGAGCGTATAGCACTTCAACCGGGTCGGATTGCCGCGTTGGATTCGACCTAAACATGGCGGGGGAGGAAACGTCTTCACCGCCGAGGAGGCGGCCATTGGGAAGGGACGCCAAGGGGAAAAAACCGGCTGAGGGGGAAGCCGTAAACATCGCCAATCTTGTTGAATCCCTCAATAAATTCAACAAAACCATGGAGGTGGTCTCTAATGACAAAAAGGAAAAAAGTCGAATGAGAGATTTGGACTTCCTTACTAGAGACTTCAGTAACCTAAATCCGGTCGATCAAATGCTAATGGAAAAGCAAAAGGAACGTATCCGAAAGAGGTTGATCGAAGAAGACCAAGCCGAAGAATACGAATAATGTTTTTTTAGTACTTTAATTTTTATTTTATTTTTAGATATTTATAAGTTTTTTTAATAATACGTTGTTTGAATATATTTATAAAAAAATAAAAAAAAATTCGCTGGAGCCCTGCTGGAGCCCCTCCACACCAGGGCCAGGGGCTCCAACGGGGGCTCCAACACCTCCCGTATCCAGTTTCTCTCTCTGCCACACGTCATAATATTATTGGTTGGAGCCCCCACTAAAACCCCCAATAGAGCCCCCACACCCCTCAGCCTTACCCATTTCTATTTCTTTCTTTTACATGGATTCCATGACAGACTTTGAAAGGCTGTAAAGCAGCCACTCTCTTTCTCTCTCTACTACTACTGTAAGTACCTTCTCTCTCTCTCTAAAATGTTCTTATATTGGAAAGCTAGCTACTTGAATGTTTGTTATCAACCATCATGTATCAATCTACCTCTACTTCTACTTAGTCTAGTAGTTTTATTTCCTTTCCACATTGGGTGTATTGTTTTCTCTTTGTAACCCTTATTTTAAGGACTCTGAATGCTTTTTTTCTACTTAAAACCATTTAATTAATATTCATTCTATTCTATTCTGTTCTGTTTTTTTCTTGGTTTCTTTTAGAAATTGACAGTTGAAAAAAAAAACAGTTATTCAAAACCCATGTCATAAAGCTCACTAGGGTCTTTGTTTGTTCTTGATTTCAGAACTTCAAAATCAAAAGAAAAAAAATTACCATCTTAATTGATTGAAAAGCCAAGGGTGGGTCAAAAGATTATAAAAGATAAAGTCTTTGAAAGTGATTATGGACTGGAATTTGAAGATACCCTCTTGGGATTTTGCCGAATTCGAACACGGGTCCATGCCAAATATCGATTCGGGTAACAACGGGTCAAGTAGTTTGAACTTTTCTGTGGATTTAAAGCTTGGTCAAGTGATTGATTCAGGTTTAAACCTGAAACCTGCATCATCAAAGATGGCTTTATCTCCTTCGGGTTCCTCGAAGCGGGCCAGGCCCGTTAATAATGTTCAGGGGGCTAATTGTCTTGTGGATGGGTGTAAAGCTGACCTTGGTCAATGCAAAGAGTATCACAGGCGCCATAAGGTTTGTGAAGTTCATTCAAAGACTCCAGAGGTTTCTATCAATGGTCACAAGCAGCGGTTTTGCCAGCAGTGTAGTCGGTATGGCTTTCCATTGTTTCAACTTGTGTGTATATTGTTCTTGGTTTGGTTCTTATGATTCTTGTTTAGGAGTGTTTGGATGCACGTTTTGGAACCGAAAACCGATTTTTATTTGGTGAAATGATGTGTTTTTAATAAGCAATTTGAGAGTGCCAATTTCAAGAATTACAATTTATCCTTAACCTGAATAAGTTGTTTGCAATAAGCTGATTATTTATAAGCATAAGTTGTTCAAATTGAGGTTTTCAATATTGTTACTTTACTCTAATTGTAGTTTCTTCATATTTGATTTTGAAATCAAGATAGTAGTTATTTTGGTAAATCAAGATTGTAAATCTTTAGCATTTTGTTTGGATCACCTGAATGTTTATTTTTTTTAACTTTCATGGTGGAAGTATGTGGTCCAGTGTACTTCAAAAGGTTATGTTCTATAATGTAAATAAATATAAAATAAAAAATTGTCATTGTTAGTGCTTCCACGAACATTTTCTCTTTCTTTCTTGATTTAAACACAATGCTCAATTCATGTTGTTAGTATTTAATTGATTTTAGCATGAAAAGTATCTAATTTGACTATTAAAAGTCAACTGTGGAGTCTTTATTGTACTAAAACTTGTAACTTATTTTGTAGATTTCATTCACTAGAAGAATTTGATGAAGGAAAACGAAGCTGCAGAAAACGTCTTGATGGACATAACCGTAGGAGAAGAAAGCCTCAGCCCGATACTGCACGTGCTGCAGGTCTTTTCTCCACTCACCAAGGTTGTTGCAAAAATTAGTTACGGGTGGATCGGGTAATAGGTCATTTTTGTTACGTGTCGAAACGTGTCAGGTCATTTGATCTGTAATCACCTTCTTGTCCTTCTTAAATTACTTTGAAATTAATTAGTGAGTTGTGATTAAAGTAGTTAGTCAGTTGTGGGGGGGGGGGGGGGGGGGGGGGGCGCATCGGTCGGTTTAGACTCCAAACGAGCCAAAACAAAAGTTGACTTTGGTTCTTTCGGTGTTCACAACGGGTTCGGTTTCTTCAGTTTTGCCATTTGTTGGGCTTGAAATCCTTGCGACCAAAAATATGGCACAAGATAATGAAACTAGGCCTGGAAATTTTGGACCAAGTTTTTTTTTAGTTATTGACTAATTGATTATAGACATTTAGGTCTAAAATTTTTTAACTATACCATTTATTAGTTTCTCATAAATTACTTAAAAAAAAATCAAAATTCGTATGTTCAATAGTAAAAGTCAGTTTTTTTCGGTTTTCACGGGTTTGATTCGGTTATAAATGTCGGTTCCAATTTTTTTAGTTTTTGGTACTACTTAACCCGCCAGAACTCGAACTGGAAATTTGGATTCTACAAAAAACACAAAACCAAACCGTTGGTTTTGGGTTGGCTATCAGTTACTTCGGTTCGGGGGTCGGTTATTTCATGCACACACCTAGTAGGTTGTATGCATTAAAAAATAGACTTTTGGGCAATTGAGCGACTTTCAACCCTTTTGACTACCAAAGTGACCCGTTATTCATAACGGGCTGATGAAGATAATTTACGTGTATTAACAATCATTTTGGCTTATTTTAGGTACAACAATGTTTCAATTTGCAAGTCCACACGTATACCAAACCACAACTCTCACGAACCCACTATGGACGGGCATGGTCAACTGTGAATCTGAACCCACATACTCAACCCGGGCCCACAGACAAAACGCATATCCAGAATCATCATCTTCGGGCTCCAAAAAAGTAACCGGGAAGCAGCAATTCAGCCTTTTTGATAACAACTGTTCGGGTTCACACCTTAGACTAAACCACGAATCGTCACCGCCAAAAGCCTGTCACCAGCAACTTATAAGTTTTGAAGGTAATAATAATAATAATAATAACAGCTATGATAAGCTGTTCTGTGACGGGTACTCGCCACCGGCTCGGGTGGTGCAGCCGGTGGTGCCATCGGACTGTGCTCTCTCTCTTCTGTCATCATCACCATCACAAACATCATGTACAACTTTGAGCCATGTGATGCACCAACCTAACTCATTTACTGCAACACCTAACCCATTGGACCATGGTGCGGGTTATGGTGGTCTGGAGTCGATTATGGATCGTAATCATAGTCGTAATCATCATCATGCATCGCGTGATAGTGGTGCTCCTCAAACACTTCCATTCTACTGGGAATGAGTGTTTATATACTTGAAGTGATAAGTTCTACTCGAGTGAGATCCGATTTGATTAGATTCGATTCGATTGAGTTTAGCTTTTGATTTTGATTTGTAGTTGATGTTTTTATTCATTCTTATGTGTTCATTTCTATGGTATGGTAGGAATTCAACATTTTTATTTTTGTTCTTGGTTGAACTTGAAATTTGTTAAAACCTTGATTTAAATTCTTGATGAGTTTTGTGTCATATGTTTGTGTTAATTCTTTTGATATAGCTTGAATAATCTTAGCATTGAGATCAAACAAAACACTTTAAACATGAATTATAACTCAAAAACCTCTATTACAACTCTCAATTCATAACCCTAGACTTGATTATGTATTTATATTGTTAACTTAACTTAGTTATCATGAACTCTAAATAACCCTTTGGTCATTTAGAAACTCATTAAAGACCTTAAACCCACATTAAGCTACAACCAACTAGTTGAAACTACTTGAACTTTACACCCTCTAACTTACATCTTGAACTTTTTCCTCAGGCTAAACATCAATTAAGCCAACACATTTAATTACTTAAAACTCTCTGGAAAAAACATTTATAAGATTCTCAATAGCAACTTGTACATATTGGTTGTCAATTTTAAGTGTCGTATATTTTTAATTTTTTTCTTTTATCTATCTCGTATGTTGAGTACATAACATTGCTCTATGTGTATGTTTTATAATATA
Organism: Bidens hawaiensis; assembly: GCF_021521415.1. Taxonomy (NCBI): domain Eukaryota; kingdom Viridiplantae; phylum Streptophyta; class Magnoliopsida; order Asterales; family Asteraceae; genus Bidens; species Bidens hawaiensis. Next base: position 6,191 of record NW_027504833.1, on the reverse strand, counting down.
GAATAAGCAAATACAAGATAGTAAAACAGGCTCAGCTATTATTCTTTGAGAAACAAATGTAAATCTACACTTATTTAGTTAATAACATAATGGAAAGTGAGCAACTGATTTCATAGACATGTTGATAATCTCCTAATGTAGTTTTATAAGCCTACAAAAATCAATAAGAACATGATTAATACGATGACTTTTAGAGGACATATATTATTAATTAGACGAAGTATATGAATATTAATAGATGGTCAAACATGTTTATTTTAATTAGTTAGGTTGTGCTGAACTCTCGACCACCAAGTCGAAAAACACGTTATTTACACGTCGGATATCACTTAGGAGCATAATAGTTAATACATCACTTAATTAATTATAAGATACTAGCTTGAGGCCCATGTATTACACGGGTAAGAGGGGGCGGGGCACTGCGTGAGGAGCTCCCATCACGCGTGATGGGAGTGTTGGTACATGTTTGTCAGTAGTTCATAGTCTTGTAATTGTAATCGAGTCTGTATTGTAATTGTGTATTTGATTATGTTTTTGTTTGTGTAACTAGCGAAGTTGTCAACAAGTTCGCTCAGGCGAACTTGTTGAACAAGCGAAGTTGTCAACAAGTTCGCTCAGGCGAACTTGTTGAATATGCGAAGTTACAGACAACTTCGCCTGTGGCGAAGTTGTCGTGTATATATTGATTGTTACAGCCGAATCGTCGAGGTTAAGCAGTTTAGGGTTTCAGTCAAGTGTTCGAGTTTAAGCAGACGTGTTTGCTAGTTCCAGTGTCTGTAATAGTGACTACGAGTCACGTGTTCGGTTAATAATATTACGTGTTTGATTCATTGCTTGTGTTATTCTTTATCTACACTCGTAATCTACCTACGCAGGGATTCCGCACCTGCGTTGTTAGAGAACATCCCGTGTACGATCCGTTCCAGGAACCTACAATTGGTATCAGAGCCAATCGGCTCGATTGTGAGGTTCGGGATTTCACGCGGGTGTAGTTTCGTCTCGTTTGACCTATTCGCGAGACGTATTTTTGTTGGGATTGTGTTCTACTAGTGCTTGACAGTCATTTTCAAGCCTTAGCATTGATCGGGAGCTTCTGGTTTGAAGAAAACAGATCTGGAAAAACTTCCAGGTTCATCGGGCGAACTTGCTGATCTTCAGGCGAAGTTGTTGAATTCAGGCGAAGTTGCCGTCACTGGAATTAGGGTTTTTGGCGAAGATATAAGGTTTGGCGAAGTTAACCACAACTTCGCTCAACTCATAAGTTCGCCTTAGCGAAGTTATCCGCAACTTCGCTTCACACTTAAGTTCGCAGATTTCATAAGTTCGCCTTAGCGAAGTTTTCCACAACTTCGCTTACTACCCAAGTTCGCTCAACTCATAAGTTCGCCAGAGCTAAGCGAAGTTAACTTTAACTTCGCCAATTCAAGCGAATTAAAGACCTCAGCGAAGTTCTCTGTTCAGCGAAGTTGACCTTCAAGCGAAGTTATCCTTAACTTCGCTTACTGAGCTGTTTTAATATTTTCTTGTTTTTTTTTCAGGTTTTTCAGGTTTTACAAGGATGTCGTCTATCAACATCTCCGATTTGGTCAAGATGGAAGTTGAGGCAGGGTCAGCCACTAAGGCCCCGAGGTTGATGAAGGGAACAGACTTCGTGGCATGGAAGGATAGATTCATCCAGTACATTAAATATCAGGATGCCAAAATGTGGGTGTGCATTCAAGATGGATACGTTCCTCCAACCATGCAATACGAAGGACGTGACGTGGTGAAGAAGTACAGTAAAATGGAGGACGAAGAAAAGAAAATGTATGAGGCCGAGAGCAAGGCCCATGCAGCGATAACAATGTCACTTCCTCAAGAAGTTCTCCATACGTTTCGAAAGTACACTTCTGCAAGAGAGCTTTGGGATGCTCTGGAAAACAGATTCGAGGGGAACGTAGGTATCCGTGCCTCAAAGATTAAACTCTTGAAGACCCAGTTCTCCGTCTTCAAATATTTGAAGAATGAATCTTTGGATGATATTATCACCAGATACTATCATCTAATGACAGAGCTTAGCAATTATTCGATTGCCTACCGAGAAGAAGAGATCGTCGAAAAGCTTCTCGATGCTCTCCCACCGAAGTGGGAAATGTACACCGTCCTTATGAGGGAAGACAGAGACTTTCCTAACGTTGATTTGGAAACTGCAGTAAACAAGCTCAGAACTTATGAGCTCAATATGGTTCGAAAAGAAACACCAACAGACCAGATACAAGACCCTGGTATGTATGGTGCAAAGATTAACTCAGGCTCAAGTTCGAGACCTGAATCTGCAGCTTTTTACTCAAAAGGGGAGTCAGGTCCCGACTTTCCTCATGATGGAAACGTTTCTGTAAACACGAATGGTGATGTATGTTTCGTTGCTGGAGGATCTAGTACTTCAAAGCCTCAAGCATCCACAAGTAGTTTTTCTGTAAATGCATCAAGCAATAATTATACCAAGATGCCTATGAGTGTAAAATCTGCTGAAGAGCAGTTTGCTGTCTATGCTTCATTTATTGCTTCCTACGAAAACTACATCCAGGGGAAGATTGTGGACCCTGCTGTTCTGGATGAGGATTATGACCAGATCGATGCTGATGATCTGGAGGAGATGGACTTGCAATGGCAAATGGCCATGATAGTGAGGCGAGTCAAGCGTTTCATGAATAAAACGGGGAGAAAGTTCGTTGGTGGTCGGCCCGGGTTCGACAAGTCCAAGGTAAGGTGCTACAATTGTCAACAGTACGGGCACTTTGCCAAGGAATGCAGAAATGAGAGGGTTGAACGTGGACAAGGTCGACCTACACAACACTCAGGAGTTAACAGAGAGATAAATGCCATGTTGACCAGAGAGGCAGGAGAGTACAACTGGAATCAACGCCCAAGTGGTTCTGGTGAACAGGCTAACATGGCTGAGACTGAAGCTGAAGAATGTGAGAAGGTTGAAGAAACAGAGAAAGCGAATGAAGAAGAAACCGCTTTCATGGCAAATGACAAGGATAATCGCTCCGAGGTAAGCCTTAAGACTGTTTGTACTAGTTGTGAGAATTTGTCTGAGCAACTCACAACGATAACTGATCAGTATGTCAAATTGGATGCTGAATTTAAAACGATTAAAGAAGATCACCATTTTACTAAAGCCAGAGAAAACAGTTATAAAATTAAAATTAAGGCTTGTGAAAAAGACATTCAAAGTTTAAAAACCAAACTTGCTGAGAAAGTAGAAATTATTGATCTTAGTTATGAAGTTTTGGAAGAAAAAACTAAAGTGATTGCTGATCGGGATAAACAGATTGCTGACCACCAGGTAAAGGTGGTGGAACTGAACCGCAAACTTGAGCAGTTCAGGAATTCCTCGGCCATCCTTGATCACCTCGTGAGTGATCCAGGTACCTCTGCAAAGAGGGGAGGAATCGGATATCACGAAGTTCCACCACCCTTTAACCACAATTATACTTATAATCCAAGTGTTCAGAAATCTGTCGATTTCGAAGTTCCTCAGACAACTCCAATCAAGATTACAAAACCAAGTGTTAGCTGTGGAGAAACAAGCTCGAATGTTTCTAGTGTGAATATTTCTGTATCAAGTCCAGTCTCATCAGATTCGGATATGTTGTCCGAATCTGGTCAGACAAAAGAGAAGGTAGGTTTACCCACCGATGGAGATAAAAATGAAGTAGCTAAAAATAATACTCCACTCAATCCGTACGTCCCACCTTATGTGAGACAAACGGATAGTAAAACTGCCTCTACATCCAAATCAACATTTGACAAGAAAGTGGAGAGACGATGTTGCTTTAGATGTAACAAATTAGGGCATTTAGTTGCAGACTGCCCTCTGAAGCCGAGATTCAGAGGTGTGAGGCCTAACAAAACTGAGAATAAGCGTAATTTTGTAAATGCTAAAATTGGAAACTTTTCAAATGTCAAAAATGTACCTAATTCAAGTTTTCATAAATACAAACCTCAGTTTTTCAACCAAACCACAAGATATAACTCTTTCAATTCTCATAGGTTTGGAAGGCATTACACTCAATCTGCAGGGAGATTCCCTAACAGGACGTACAGAAATTATCCTGATGCTAACTTGAGAAAGCCAGGATACGGGATGTATCGATCCAAGACCAATTGGTCTTGGGTCCCAAGATTCTAACTCTTTGTTTTATGGTGCAGGAACAGTTGAACAGGGCTGCAAACAATCTTTGGATTGTAGATAGCGGCTGTTCCAGGCACATGACAGGCAACAAACACTTGTTGCAAGACTTAAAACCTGTTCAGGGAGCTAGAGTTAGTTTTGCTGGTGAAAGCGGTGGAAGGATTACCGGAAGAGGAACTGTGTCGAATGGGAGAATGACACTTGAAAATGTAAACTTTGTGGAGGAATTAAAGCACAATCTGCTGAGTGTGTCGCAGATCTGTGATAAAGAATACACTGTCCATTTCACTAAGAATGAAGCGATTGTATTGAAGCCTGGTTTTCATATACCAGAAGAATGGATAGTAATGAAAGCTCCACGTGAAACGAATACATACGTGATGGATATGAGGTCTACTGAAATGGCCACCGGAGAATCATGTTTAATGACAAAGGCAAGCGAATCAGAATCAGAATTATGGCACAGGAGAATGGGACATATTCATCTTCGTAAGATGAACTTCATTGTCAAAAATGGGCTTGTGATGGGCGTTCCCTTAAAGAGTTTTAACTTTGAAGATAAATGCATAGCGTGCAAGAAGGGAAAACAACACAAGAAAAGCCATCTCACCAAGACGATCAACTCAATTGCTGGTACTCTAGAACTACTTCATATGGATCTCTTCGGTCCGGTGAATGTACAAAGTCTAGGCGGGTACTTCTTACTGCTTGGTGATAACTGATGATTACTCGCGATACTCGTGGGTATATTTTCTGAAAACGAAAGACGAGACGACTCAGATGGTAAAGAATCTCATTACAAAAGTCGAGAATGTCATGAGTAAATCAGTTAAATTCATCAGAAGCGACAATGGGACAGAGTTCAAGAACTTTGAGATGGAAATCTTTTGTCTACAGAAGGGTATTGAGCATCAATACAGCGCTCCGTATACGCCACAACAGAACGGAGTAGCTGAAAGGAAGAACCGAACGTTGATTGAAGGAGCCAGAACTATGCTGGCAGACTCAAAGCTTCCTGTGATGTTCTGGGCTGAAGCAGTGGCTACAGCCTGCTATGTTCTGAATCGGGTGTTAACAGTTAAGAGACTTGGAAAAACTTGTTACGAGCTTATGCACGGTAGGAAGCCCAACTTGTGCGGTCTTGAACCATTTGGTTCTCCTTGTTCGATTTTGAAGACTAACTTGAAATTTGGTGAAGTAGCCGATGAGGGAATCCTAGTCGGTTATGTTGTTGGGACTCCCAACAGACGGGTCTTCAATACGACAACTTGCAAGGTGGAGGTGGTTTGTAACACCGACATTACTAGTTACCAACCGCCAAAACCAAGCAATGGACCTGCTGAGCTGTTTGACTATGTTAAACTTTTTAAGTCGTTTAACGTACCTAATTTGGAAATTGCTGAAGAAGACGAAAGAGTTGTGACGAAGATGATATTTGATGAGGAAGAGGAGCTAGTGCAACATCAGATGACAGAAAAATCTCAGCCTTCCACATCAAACTCTATTGATACCCCTGCGGCCTCAACTGAAGATGAGTTTATTAATCCTTTTCACTCTCAGCCTGAAACTACCATAGATGAGATCTCTTCAAACTTGGAAGAAAATTTACATGTCGGTGCTGTTCCGACCACGAGAATTCACAAAGATCACCCTTTGGAGAATGTTATAGGTGACGTGTCCTCGGGTGTACAAACCAGAAGTAGCTTGAATGAGCACACCTGTGTTTATACAAGCATTAAAGATACAGGTATTATGAATGAATGTTTGTACTCTTGCTTCATAAGCCAAATTGAACCGAAGAATTATCAAATGGCTTTGAAGGACAGCTCGTGGGTCGAAGCTATGCAAGAAGAGTTGGCTCAGTTCGAGAAAATGGAAGTTTGGACTTTGGTCGAAAAACCAAAGAATGTGCATGCTATAGGCACGAAATGGGTGTTCAAGTGCAAGAGAGATGATAAGGGAATTATTGTGAGAAATAAGGCGAGGCTGGTTGTTAAAGGTTTTTAATCAG
>NW_027504832.1:12500-19464 GCF_021521415.1 Bidens hawaiensis | reverse complement strand
GCATCTTTCTCATAATCTTCATCTGTTGATCACTAGCCTCTTGCATTTCCTTCATGGTCGCTGTCATGCGGGAAATTTCCTCTTTAGTTTCGGTTCCATCTTTTAACAGTCCAGAAACGTTCGCTCTCGTATAGCGCATGTAACCAACATCACGCTCCAAACAAGAAACAACAGCTGCGAGCACACGCTCTACAGGTTCGGTTATGGGTGGTAAGGTGTTGGGATAAGCAGGATGGTTCGGGTGGGGTAGCGGGGGAACTTGTTCGCGATAGACCATACGTCTGATCATATTAGGGTACCAATCCCAGCTAACTTCGTTTTCGTACATGCCTCCAGCGATACCTCTTCGGTGCGGGAGCTTCGAGTTCCGGAACTACTCGGGGTGGCGATGCGGTAGGTATCTGCGGTTCTTTCCCGTGAGCATGAGTCATCGGATCGGATGATGATGATGATGGCGGCGTCGATATTCCAATTGGTAAGCCGTGTATGCGCGCGTATGAGTGAAAGGGGTAAAGAGATAAGATAACAAAGACTACACAAATCTATGCAGTGCGTATCATTATAACTAATGGGTCGTCGCGGTTATAGTCTAGTATGCATGCAATTTCTAGTTCGCTATAACCAATGGCTCTGATACCAATCTGTCACACCCTCAAAATCCACTAACGGAGTTTTACCGTCAGAGGGTGTGAACTAATGGGATCGGATTCATTAGTTATAATCAAACCATAAAACAAAGTTTCAAAAACATGAAAACGTTTACGAGTATTTAAATGCGGAAGCGTAAAAAAAACATAAAACAAAACGTTGCGTCACGCAGGACGACTTAAACCCAATGATAACAGATTTAAAAGAGTTTGCATAACAAATGCGTTTTCAAGCAATGCATGATCCTATACCGCGCGCCCGCCTCGGCTACCTGAGAATAACATACTAAAAGTGTCAACACGGGGTTGGTGAGTTCACAAGTTTATATAAAATAAAGCGTTTAGCGTTTGCGTTCAGCTATTTGCGTTAAGCGTTTTGCGTTCAGCGTTTTGCGTTAAGCGCTTTGCGTTACCAGATAGTGTTATGTCAATTATATATCTATAGGTAGCTAGCCTATAAAACAAGTATTACTAAGTGTTCGACACCAAAGCTGACTGTTTATCATTTGCCTTGCCACCAGGTCTATCCCGACCATGGTATGTGTTTAGCCAAGATTACACCCACTCGACCTCCAGTCGAGTTTAGCGTTGGGTGGGGTTTGTCAAACCCAGTAGTACTACTCAACAATGACTCGCTATTATCCAATATTAAATGGTTCGATGTGAATGAAGGACTTTAGTTATTGCGTTTGCCACTTAGTCTTTACAAGTGATATATAATCTATATTAACAAAATCTTAAATGCGTTTTCGGAGTATGTTATCTCCCCAAGTGAAAAGCGTTTGAAAACAGTTTAAAGGGGTAAGTGAAACTCACTGTTTACGAAGAATTCCCAAAATAAATCACCAAGTGATGCGCGTCACAGAAAACTCTCTCTAGCGTTCTAAAACAACAAGGAGATTTTCTAAGTATCGGAACTAATATCGAGTCTCTAGACCCGGCACGTAATTCCTAATCACAAGATACGTTTCGTGTTTGTTTGTGAATCGTGTGTGACTTAACGAGTACATTTGTGATACGATACGTGTGTGAGCAATTATTTACGTGTCATGTATTAATAATGTACATCACTAGCAATTACTCCCCGTAAGGGCAATTTGGTCACACATAACAATTAACTAGCAATTATTCCCCGCAAGGGCAATTTGGTCAAAACACGATAACTATTTAGAAAGTATTCCCCGCAGGGGCAAATTGGTCAAAACATAACAATTAACTAGCAATTATCATGTTTCATGCATTTCCACAAAATTCAGCAGCAAGTTTCACCGAGACAGAAATTCTACTTGAAAGATTGTACTATTCCACCGATCATAGCATCTAAATTAATTTACCAAAACTCATCACAAAAGCATACATGTATTAGGTTTCCAGAACATATTTTATTTTATTTTTATTTCACATATGTTTCTCACAATGATTAAAATATTACAGCAAACTCATAACAGTCAAATTCATGCGCAACAGAATGTTATTTGAAATTCCCGTTAAATGAAAAATCCAACAAATGCAAGACCACTTGGGTTAGGTTCCTAACTCAACAAGCCAACTTCCAGAAGTGGAACCAACCCAATTGGTCTCGTAGTTCATGAGATATAATATTACAAAACAACCTAACAGCAGGTCTAACAACTCAGCTTTGCACAACGTTTTTGTAAAATCATAAAGGTTAGCTTTTACACGTCCAAAAATTGCAAATTTACATTCTTTAGAAACTAGACTCAACCTAGTTTACTGTAGTATTAATTATCTCAATAAATTTTCACATTTACACCCCGTTACAGTCAATTGAACATCAACAACACAATCTGTCCAGAAACTGTTTGCATCCAAACTCAACATATTAACTATCTATGGACCATAATCCGTTCATATAACACTCTAGACACCATAACCACTATCCATGTATATCAATTACACCCTACATACATGGTTAGGGTTTTATTTGATCTCAAAATCAAAGACACAACAATTAACATGTAATAATATCCATTCTAGTTATCAAATCATCATCAATACATCATCAAATCAAACAAGACATATGAACACAACTTATATACAAAAATCGGCCCTAGGGTTTTTAATTAACCCATTAAAAATCGAAATTAAGTATAAAGGATGTAAGGGATAGTCGTTTATACCTTCCTAGCACCTTAATCTTCAATCAAAAGCTTGAAAATTTGCTTGTATGTGTGTGTGTGATTGGCGGCAGCCGTGAGCAAGGGGGAGGGGGGGTCCGATCGGGGTAGAGGGAGAGGAGAGAAAGAGAGGCTAGGGTTTATAATATTATTAATAATAATCATGTTACATCTAGGTCCCTCCACTTCAAATTATTAGTTTACTAGCCCAAAGTAATTAGTTTGCATCTTGAGTTAACTTCTTAAACAATGTAATCACATAACACATAAGCCTAACACATAAATATTGTTTTAATGTTTCTCGTTTATTCACCAATCGTTTGCGTCAACTCGTTTGCGTTTCGGTGCAATTCCCGAAAGACTACACATGTAGTAAGTGTCAAGCGTCATTTAAACCCTAGTTTAAATGTAATGAGGTGTGCGTTATAGATTCAATGATCTTTAAGTTTGAATTAACGGAGTTGAGTTAACGGAGTTAACGGAGTTAACCTGAAATTGACGATTGTCACATTTCCTCTGTAGTTTCGGTTCCATCTTTTAACAGTCCGGAAACGTTCGCTCTCGTATAGCGCATGTAACCAACATCACGCTCCAAACAAGAAACAACAGCTGCGAGCACACGCTCTACAGGTTCGGCTATGGGTGGTAGGGTGTTGGGGTAAGCAGGATGGTTCGGGTGGGGTAATGAGGGAACTTGTTCACGATAAACCATACGCCTGATCATATTAGGGTACCAATCCCAGCTAACTTCGTTTTCGTACATGCCTCCAGATAAGCGATACCTCTTCGGTGCGGGAGCTTCGAGTTCCGGAACTACTCGGGGTGGCGATGCGGTAGGTATCTGCGGTTCTTTCCCGTGAGCATGAGTCATCGATCGGATGATGATGATGCTGGCGTCGACATCCCTACAGGTAAGCCGTGTATGCGCGCGCGTATGAGTGAAAGAGGTAAAGAGATAAGATAACCAAGACTACACAAACATATGCAGTGCGTATCATTATAACTAATGGGTCGTCGCGGTTATAGTCTAGTATGCATGCAATTTCTAGTTCGCTATAACCAATGGCTCTGATACCAATCTGTCACACCCTCAAAATCCACTAACGGAGTTTTACCGTCAAAGGGTGTGAACTAACAGGATCGGAATCGTTAGTTATAATCAAACCATAAAAACGTTTAAATGAAATTAAGTGTGGAAGCGTAAAAACCAAAAGACAAAAGTTGCGTCACGCAGGACGACTTAAAAACCCAAGTAATAATAGTTAAAACATGTTTGCATATAAGAATGTTCAAAAACCATGCATAATCCTATACCGCGCGCCCGCCTCGGCTACCTGAGAATAACATACTAAAAGTGTCAACACAAGGTTGGTGAGTTCACAAGTTTAAATAAAATAAAGCGTTTAACGTTTGCGTTCAGCGTTTTGCGTTTAGCATTTTGCGTTCAGCGTTTTGCGTTACCAGATAGTGTTAAATCAATTATATATCGATAGGTAGCTAGCCAATACAACAAGTATTACTAAGTGTTCGACACCGAAGCTGACTGTTTATCAAGTGCCTTGTCACCAGGTCATCCAGACCATGGTACGTGTTAGCCAAAATTACACCCGCTCGACCCCCAGTCGAGTTTAGCGTTGGGTGGGGTTTGTCAAACCCAGTAGTACTACTCAACAGTGACTCGCTATTCCAAATATTAACCGGTTCGATGTGTAGGATTTCAAATGTTTCGTTTGCCACTTAGCCTTTACAAGTGATATATAATTTACTAACAAAATCTTAAATGCGTTTATCGGAGTATGTTATCTCCCTCAAGTGAAAAGCGTTTTAAAACAGTTTAAAGGGGTAAGTGAAACTCACTGTTTGCGAAGAATTCCCAAAATAAATCACCAAGTGATGTGCGTCACAGAAAACTCTCTCTAGCGTTCTTCCTAGCACCTTAATCTTCGATTAAACTTGAAAGATCTTGTGTATATGTGTGTGTGTGATTGATGGCAGCCAAGAACAAGGGGGGAGGGGGGGCCGATCGGTCTAGTGGGAGGGAGAGGGAGTGTTAGGGTTTAGGTTTATATTATTATTTATAATAACATGTTACATCTAGGTCCCTCAACTTCTAATTTGCACTTTTCTAGCTTATTTTAACTAGCTCTTGTTTCTTGTTTAGTATCATACATAATATAATCAAGTAACACATATGTCTAACACATAATTATCACATAATTATTGTTTTGACGTTTTTCGTTTATTCACCAATTGTTTGCGTCAATTCGTTTGCGTTTCGGTGCAATTCCCGAAAGACTACACATGTAGTAAGTGTCAAGCGTCATTTAAACCCTAGTTTAAATGTAATGAGGTGTGCATTACAGATTCAATGATCTTATGTTTGAATTGACGGAGTTGAGTTAATGGAGTTAACGGAGTTAACCTGAAATTGACGATTGTCACAGTTATGCCACTTTAATAACGAATAACGTTATGCCACTTTGCCACTTTAATAATGAATAACGTTATGCCAATTTAGTAATGAATAACGTTATGCCACTTTAATAACGAATCACGTTATGCCACTCTGCCAATTTAACACTCTTACTAGACCCTTATCCACTTGTATCACACTCTACTTCTACTTGTCTATAACACACTTCCTATCAGTTCATTATTTACATAATAAACAAGTCACATCATAGCATTTATACCCACTAATAACCACTAGACAATCACTAGCCTTGATTGTACGTGCAATATCCGAAGATCGTTCACGCACCGACAAGCATTATATAATAGCTACCTTGTATAACATCTATAGCATACACTTACCACTTAAGGTAAGTGTATTCACACTTCACATCGAGTATGCACACAGTCTCAAAAACATAACAAGGAAATGGGGCTAGAAACTCACCTGAGCTATGTTTCTTTCACCGGTAATTGCTAATCCCTTCTTTAATGGAGCTCGGCTAACTGTGTATAAGTTACACGTATCAATACTTATCTGATCTAATCGAATGGCCTAGTATTAGCTTACTTCTACTTAGCATTTTTATGGTTTTCCTTTATTTTAACCTTATCTCTTAAGTCCTTACAAGGCACACCATCACGTGTGTACACCTGTATGTATACATATACGATTCGCCATGTATCCGGGTCTTAATATAAGCGAACTTTAATGTAAGCGAACTTATTGATGAGCGAACTTAGATATATAAGCGAACTTATTGATAAGCGAACTTAAATATCAGGCGAACTTATATGCGGCGAAGTTTACAGTAGGCGAACTTGTATACATGCGACCTTAGATGAGGCGAACTTAACAACCCACAAACTTAGATTAAGGCGAAGTTACAGCAGCAACTACGGGTTTGATTTTAACCCCATAAACATCTCTAATTCAACAAGTAAACCTTGGATATGATACTAACCAATCCCGTAAGCATTCCCGTGGTCACTTTCGGATAAGACTCGGCCCGAAAAAGTATAAAGTTTGGACCTTTAAGCTAAAAATGTTCAATACTAGATATAAGGTTTATTTTAAACAAGACATATGCAGCCGTAAGTTCGTTAAGTTCGTTTCTAACATCAAGTTTGTTACTTTAATACTCATTTATACCCGATCTACTCTAGGTTCAAGTTTCAAGGCTAACCGTTCATAAAAACGTAAAATTTAATATGAAGAACATACCTCTATAGGTTTTCTAGGTCAAGGTTAACTTGGTTATGAACTTCAAATGTTGTATATATCTAGTACGTGCAAGATCTATTAAGACATGGGCTCGGTTTGGGTCTCAGGAAGCTCCTTTAGCTCGCGGCCGATTGTGGCTAGGTGTATGTGTTTTGAGTGTGTAGAGAATAAGGTGGATAAGATGGATGGAAATGGAAACGACTAGGGTTTAAGGGGGTATTTATACTCCCTTAAGCCCATGGACCTAAGGCCCATCTTTCTTTTTGGTGCATAACTAATCTCATCTAATTATCCTACTTACTCTTTCGTATTTTATTATTATTTATTATTATTATTATTATTATTATTATTATTATTATTATTATTATTATTATTATTATTATTATTATCGCTCCACTAACTCATTTATTTCACCCGACGCAAATAGTATATTAACTATTATTTTAGAAATTTCGGGATGTTACATATGTATGTATGTATGTATGTATGTATGTATGTATGTA
>NW_027504832.1:0-10000 GCF_021521415.1 Bidens hawaiensis | reverse complement strand
AATGTCCTCCCTATAGGCAAAATACTTTTTTTCCATTTATTTTTATTTTATAATAGTGAGCGATAAATAAATAAATAAATAAAAATAATGAAATTGACCTATAGCGACGAAAAGTCCTCGCTATAGGGTCCAGTCGTATGGAGGGAAATTAAGCCGCATGAATGAAAATTTCAATATTTTAATATTGGCCTATATCGACGAAAAGTCCTCGCTATAGTGTCCAGCTATATAATCTAATTACTTTCCCATTTTGTTTCAAAGTCACTCCTCCTTTCTTCCAAACTTAGTTTGTGCTCTGCCAAGCTCGCGTCCGCAGCCGATGATAACTTTCACCATCGCTCGTCCCACCTCCGTTATTGTTGATAACCTTCACAAACACCCGTTTCACCTCCGCCGGCGCAACTACTCTTTGATGTATCGCAACTCTATTACCACTGTCAGTCCCGATTCACAAATTTGGTACCACACATTAGTTTTATTTGTGTATATTTGTTTGAACAAGAGACCTAATTTAGTTTTTATTATATGTTTGACTAGTATGTTTGAAAATAGAGATTTAGAATGTAATTTTGCCCTAAATTTGTTCTGAAAATAGGTTTGATTAGTACCTTTGAAAAACTCGAGATTTAGGAGGTGATTTGGCCCAAACTTTGTTTGAAAATTAGAAATGTGTTTGTTAATTAGTATGTATATATCTTTGAGTTAGGTTGAATAACCAAAAATAGAAGAAAGAAAATTTGTACAATTTTAATAGAGACATAGTAGATGCAATTTTGATTTTGAGGTCAAATTGATTGTTTGTTACATTGCAACCGGCTTTTAACAAGTTTTAGTGTCACTTTACTTGGTGTAGGCTATAAGTGAGGACAACATGAGAGATTAATCAACTTAACACTGCCATTAATAACAACTTAATACTCATTTTCTAGAGGTGACAATTTGCTTATGGATATGTCAAGCAACTGATAAAGAGGAAATGGGGCTGGCGCTTTGCAGTTGTGCATCGAGGATAACCACAAGGGTATGGAAATATATAAAATTGGGCTTGACTCGTTTATTATTTTTTATACTATTCAATTACTTATTTTGGTATGTGTGTTAGGGGTGTTGTCTGGGTAGAATGTTTGGGTTGGGTTAATCGATTTAGCGCTTCACGGAATCTGACCTAAAGACGGAACCGTTTATAAATGGATTGTTGGGTTTCAGGTAAAGCAGGCCAAGTTTAAACAAATTGGGTTCCGTGTTGGTTTCAGGCCTATTATGGCCGATTATTTGTTGAACATTATACTTTCTAATGGAACATTTTAGTTTGACTTCATCTCATTTAGTTTTATTGTAACTTATCATTTTATTATGCAGATACTCGGTCTTCTATGGCTAATTATAGTGGAAGCATGGCCAAGTACATATGAAATCATCAGCTGGTAATTGTCACATTTTATCATTCTGAAATGTAACCTTTTCATTGAGCTTTATTCTTGGCTAGAGATCAATTAGGTTTCATACATTTTTTTTGTTTTAATTGTTGATGAAACATACATCTAACTTTTTGATGCATTATGTGGATCATGATAGATAATCATCCCATCCTCATTAATAGTTTACATTAATGCCTATGTCATTCCATGCTTAAACTGAAATCAAGATTTTGGTACTTGATTTTTTGGATTTTGGTATTGATTTATATGTATATCTTTGTATGTGTTCAATACATTAACGTACATAATTTTGGTACTGTTAGATCCATACAAAGCGGACCTACAACTTATGTTCTAATCATCTCTATGTCTGAATTAGGGTCAATCCACTAAATTTCTCGCCATCAAAAATCAAGTAAGAGTTTTACCTCTAAACCATTTTATATATATGATTAGGTATGTATGCTTCTTCATAACATATATAACTTTATTCATTTTATCGTATTAGATGGATGGTCGATACTCGTGATCAAGAGAAGATTGTATCAACTTCATGTATGTATAAAACTCTATACTTTTTGTTATTTTGAGAACGCTTGTATAAGATGTATGTTCTTGTTGTCTTTTTATTATTTTGATATATATTGTACTTTTATTAGTTTTGGCCATTTTGATAATTTGGTTGAAAAAACCTGGTAAATAAAAAATATATATATTTTAATTTTGGTTAACATACATCGAGGACATGTCGTCGAGATAGGGTTAATTTAATATTTTTATTGTAAGGTTATCTCGACGACAAGTCCTCGATATAGGATTAATTAGAACACCCCAACCCGGAACAGACTGAAGTGTCACTATTACAAATATCAAATCAACGCCACAATCCAAAATATAAAAAAATTAATGCAACCTAAGTCACATTATTAAACCAAAATGAATTAACTTTTAAAAGCTTGAACTTCATTAGTCTCTCTCATCACTAACTTCCTCGAGTCCCAGATTGCCTGTAAAAAAATAAGAAAAACACAACAAAGAAAATACGGCTGAGCCAAAAATTGTCCAGTAACGGATAGAACAATAGTACATGTAAAGACGGACATATGTAAAGAAAATATATATAGTGAATTGAAACTGAACCAAGTTGACACCAAAAATCGATTCGAATATAAACTCGGAACCAACACCAAATCAGAAACAGACACTTACCAAAATCCGATACACGATCGGAACATAATCAGATGTATATATATATATATAAACATATTAAAACATATCAGAACTATAACAGAAGCATATACAGATACTAAACTACACGACTGTGATGTAATAACAATAATAAAATAAGTCGTGTAAACAAAAGCACCCAGAGCTAGAAACAGAGGGGTACACAGTTAGCTAATCTATGCACCAATGAGATGGTACATGTGGCGTACACGCATTTTTCCACCCCCCAGAAATCAGAAATCAGAATCAGAACTATGATCGATCCATACGCCCCTAAGTGGCCCTAATACTACACAAGTACTAGTTAGAGACGCCGTGAATTTTAATTACGCACTGTCACGACAAGTGTCATGTCGTTGACGCCCCAACGACAAGTCAGAAAATGCTCGGGTAATAGAGTACTAAAGCTAAAACCATATAACTAAACATATATTCAAACGGGACATGCAATAAAGAGTACAAAATTAATAATCTATTGCATACTACACAAATATATTATATAAACTGACGTGTAACGAAAATCCGTACTACAAAGTAACGGATCAGAATTTATATTATAAGTAACGAAAACAGAAACCGCACTACGAAGTAACGGAATACAAATAATACTATGAGTGAAAGAAACCAGAAACCGTACCTTAGTGTAGCAAAGTGCATAAACTTAACAAGTTGCCCTTAACTAGATCAAGACCGTGCAGTTTAATTATTATATCAGGTTTATGGAACTTCAAATTAGTTGTCTTGTTAGTCGGTTAACCGATGTTCCGGCGACTGAGGATTTAAAGATCTTCATTGTTTTGTTATATTGGTACAACTTATAAAATAAATAAGATTTCAAAATAATAAATCAATACAGAAATCGAGTTGACTTTGTAACCATTTATCAAAATTAATAAATTACTACTCTGGTTATAGCATAACTTCTGGATCATATAGACACCAACTTATAAAACATTTTATATGGTTTTAATTATGATCTATTTGTGCAAAAACAATCCATATTAATATATTATAGCAATTTGATTATAACAAATTATATGTGCACAAAAGCCGAACATAACTCTTATTTTACATGTGTGACTATTTTCTTTGTTAGTAAAAGAAATATCAGATTTATTATGTGTGTTAGTCGCCGGACAAACAAAATCACATAAACTAGGAAGCGTCGAAATCCATATCTCGACATGGTAGGATGGTTCGAAGAATGAAGAAGCAGGAACTGCGAACCAACGGATGATTACCGGGACTATGTAATCGCGAATGGAAGTTGTTGACAGAAGATAATTTTAAAGGCTAGCGGAGGTTGCCGGTGGCATATGATTGCAGCAGCGGTGGTGGCGGGTGACGTCTAATTTCCGGCGGCTGAAAAACGGAACTTGAACGGTGTTTCGAATGAATGATCTAGGTTATGATAGTCTATATTTAAAAGCCTTGGTCGACTCCCAAAATATCGGTTTGGTCGTTTAGAATTTGATTAGGATTAGGCGATTAGATTGACGTCGATTTTACTGGAAAGAAAGCTTGCAGCAACATTGAAGCTTCAATTTAACTTTCGAGAAATGGCAAGATAGGCCCTCAAACTTATTTCTCACATAGTTTTGACAAGTTATTAAATCAACCCTCTACTTTAGTTTTGAATTTATTTAAACATTGTACTTTAAAAAAAAATTATTCAAAGTTATCATTTTAATAATTATCAACTCAAGTCATTATTCTATCTATTAAGTATTTTATTATTTTTCAAATTTTCGTATATTACATATAGCGACGACAAGTCATCGAGAAAGGCTATATCGAGGACAAACAGGGCCTGTCTCGACGACTTTTGTCTTCGCTAAAACCCCTGATTGTTGTAGTGATATCTAGTAAAGTGAAACACAAATAAAAATTGATTGAGTCATTATGTTTAAATATGATGTACAACTTATAGAATAAATTTTGTTTGTAGTATGAGTTGGACCAAACCAAATAAAACGAATCCGATGATAAACCCACTAACTATGGCTTTTTTTTTTTTTTTTAAATATATTTGGTCATTAAGTTTAGTTGGTCATCTTCTTCAAAACTCAATTTTATTTGTGATTATGCATGCGTGTGCATCTAAACACAAAAAAAATGTACGGGGATGCATGGTTACCTTAGACGTGTATAAGGTTATACGACTTATATGGAGCCATGGTTCGATGTCTTGGGGAAAATTAGAGAACTGGTCGCGTGTGTAGCCGAAAAATTGAATTATAAAAAAAAACATGGCCATCAAGTGCATAGGTGCTTATTTGTTTGATGTTTCGGCTCTTTTCTAACTCCTCAGAAATTTTGGAATTCGTCGGAAGGGCGAGCAAGCTTATTTGGAAGGTTTTGGAACGTCCAGAGACAAACAAAACTTGTCCGCTAGTCGGATATGGGTAAATAAGGTGATCTATAGTTGTTTCATGGTGACTTTGGAAAGCCCCAGATGAGCTCGTTTGTTTCCGGAAAATAAAACGAGATAGTAACTGGTGAGATGGATATTGAGAGGATAGGCCTATGCTCTTATAGCCGATGTCACACCCCGACTAGGTAGTTGCGGAAGCGTAAAACGGGAATGTAACAGATAATACTGGTATCAACAACATTGTTTATAAAGAAACTCACAAACTAATTTACATCATATTACATGGGTTGGTACTATGTTTACAAACTAGATGAGAATCACATAACCGGTTTACGAGCTTTTTATTTAATATTATATATCTGCGTCTACTCACAGCTATTCAACTCTCCTTCTAACACCAAGCATGTAAGCAAATCATTCCACTTTTGCTTTACCTGAAAAGCATGTTAAAACGGGTCAACTACGTCTAGTTGGTGAGTTTCAAGTTTCACGAGTATCAACGAAATCAGTATACGAGTTCGTAAATTTTACAGTGTGTATGTATACATGTATGTGTATGATGTATTATACTAAGCCACAAGTGAAACCGAGACGAGCTAAAACACATGGCCACCCCTGCCCATGCACTCCCGTTGGCATTTAACAGCCACTTTGCCCCAAGTATGTACTATGTCTAACACCACATAGCAGTATGTAATAAGTTTAAATGACAATGTGCAACTGGGTTAACATGTTCCGGCATACCCCACGGCTCTGTCAGTTGGGTTTGTCAAACCGATAGTACTATCCACACGTCACTGGCACGAAGTTAATCACTTGTATTTGTGGGGACTTTCAAGTGTTAGTACTTAGATAATTCACATCATCACACGTTTTCAAGTATAAAGTATATGTAAACATACTTTCCACCCCAATAGTTCGTAAAACAGTTTAGAAAGTGGGGGTCGTGAAACTCACCTTAATGTTGTTCGAGCTGGTGGTACGTATCAGTAACTAGAATGTCTCGATTATAGCTTGAATCCTATAACCGGTATCGTACTGTTAATACTAGTACCATGTTTAAACCAAATCGGGCTGTATAACTAGTCTGGTTATAGCTGTTAGGCCCAAAACATGACCATAGTCTTAGATTGTGACGTTGTATACTATGAAATGATTAAAACTGGATTTGGCTCAGTTTCACCGTTTCCCGAGCCTAGCCAAGTTGATCGTTTACGCGTTTCGGGATTAGGTAAGATTACATAAACTTAAGTAAATATATTGATTGATAAAATGATTTGATTAATTAAAGAATTTTAAGGTTTCGGTATCTGGTTTGATCGCAGGGTTCGTTTCCGTTTTCACACGGGTTTGATTATACAAAACGCGTACAATCCACCCGAATTGTTCGGAATTCTTGTAAAAAGTTCGTTTTCATCAATATCATTCAAAAATATGATATTTGACCACTTTTGACATTTTGACATACCAGTCAGTCCGTTTAAACACAAAACTGCCGGTTTGATTAAAAACAATTATAATTTGAATCTTTGATTAATCATAACTAAATATGTACTTATATATAAATTATGTAAATTTTTGTAAAAATACATTAAGACATGGAGAATATTTATAAAAATAATTTCAGAAATTTTATGATTAATTATTTATTTATAAAAATTCATTTAATAGGTTATAATCGTGTAATTAATGGCCTGTTTATATCAAACGACCTCCGAAAAATCCGATAATTTTTACAAATGGCCTCAATGTTATTACATAGCCCCTGAAAAATCTCCAGAACCTAAATCCTTTGACAAAATGCCTTTTTGTGCGTTTTTCGGCTGTTAAGATTCGGTTTATAAATCATAATTGCACAAACCATACTTAGGCATTTCCAATGATCCAAAAATTTACCAGTGATCTTACCATCACATATATAATCTCCAAAACCAAATTTCAGAATTTTTAAATATGTTTAGCTATTTTTCCCAAATAAACGCTCATAAACGGAAATAAATTCACCAAATATTCTCCGTTTATCGAAAAATTACCAAATTTGAAATAGGGACTCATTTAAATGATCCCTAATGTCCCTGAAAGTTTTCACAAGCTAACAACAAGCACATCACAACCTAATACTAAACAACCCTTAAACGAGTGTTACGGGTTTACCTTGTCGGTTTTCGATGAGTTTTGCTAGCTTAAACGACTCTCCGGGTCTCGGGTTGCAACACTCAGTTATCTACATATCATTATAAACATCAAACCAAGCATAAATCATCCATGTGACAGCCTTGATAGTTAGGGTTTCGGTTTTTGAGTTCAAACCGAACTTTCAAACCGTAAAAACGTTGTTATTCATGTTCTAATCCGTGTTTTTGACCAAAAAAGTATATGTTCCTGGGTTTGTAAACATGTTTAACATCAAAAACATGATTTTACTTGATTTTTTATGATTTTTGGATGGTTAAACATGTTTAAAACTAGTCAAAGATTAATTTTTCATGAGTTTAAACTATGTTAATCATGGTTAAAAATCAAGGAAAATCACTATTTACCTTAGGGTTTTGATGAAGCTTGATGAAGAAGAACAGCAATGGTGTATTCTCTGGAAAATTTGGTACAAAATATCTCCAAATATATTTTTTATATAAAAGATACTATAAGGGGGGTGGGCTGTCCCCTTTGCGGCCGCAAGCTTATAAGGGCCCATTGGGCCTTTTAGGCCCAATGATGCCTCGGTTTTCGTGCCACGCGTAAAAGTCGGTCCAAAATTTAGTTTGGGTTCGGTTTTTTTGCAAGAAAACTAGTTCGAGTGCGAAAACCAGCGCGAAAACGAGTGTTTTTCAGCCTAGTTTTGTAAAATAAGAAAAACGTACTGACTCGTTGTAAAATTCCAAATTTTTTTCACGGATTGCTTAGAACATGTCATATAAGTGTTTTTATAAATATTTTTCGGCTTCACGATGCTACAATGCTCGTTTTGGATATTAACGATTGAGTTTAAGCTTATAACGTATCGATAAACGAAACATTTTTCGTTAAAGAGTTTTAGAACGTACTGGGGCCTAAATATTAATATGTTAGCCTCTAATAATATATATATAACTCGTATATGACCCCTCAGTATGTATACGGGTCATAATTAGTATCGGTCGGTTATTCGTTTAAGCACTACGAATTAACCGATTTAGCGTTTACTTGTTACGTAGTGAATATAGTATACCTCGTTTTGTCGTGAATTTCACAGCCGAGCTCGCGAGATATTTTCTTTCTGAATGGCGACTGTAGCTGGCGGTGTGCAGTAAGAAAAGAGAAACAATTATGGCTCGACCGGCGGTGGTTTCTGGCATCGCAACTGTTGCCGCTAGTGTGCACGAAAAAGAAAATCAAAATGGTTTGAAATAAAGGTCTGGGTGTGCAACATGATTGGTCTGTCAATTTTGCTTTCTATCCCTTATTTTTATTTTGGTTTTATTATTATATTTTCATTTAGCTTTTATTTGAAGTCTGATCACAGCTTTATCTTACATTGTATATATATAATATATATATACAAATATGTATTTAATTAAACTAGTAAATAACCCATGTGATGTTTATTAGTTTATCAATCCATTCGTTATGTATTTTATGTATTGCGTGTAGCGAGGGGCATCAGGTCTATATTGGTGTGCACGTAAATTGTATATTTCGTTCAATGGATAATTTACTTTATATTTAATTTTGGAGATTTTAATAACATAGTTATAAATATACTTTTTACAATATTAGAATTCCAGTTGAAGTTATGTTATTGAAAACTACATCCAAAATAGATTATTGGGTAAATAAAAAATCTCTTTATCGAACAATACAAAATTGAAAAGTTATAAACTTGAGACTCGATATTTAGTTTCACTAAAATCCTTACACCCCTAAATCAGTCGAGAAATACTTTTCATGTATCGAACTATCAAACAACCAACTTTATTATGAATAGCGAAACTGTACAATATTATCTAATAAGTATAAAGAAGGAGTTTGGCGCCACAGTTCATGTTAGCACGCTAACTTGCGCTATCCACGTGCAAGTCTTCTTAAATGAGACTGAGGGAGTAACAAGGAGTGGTTGTTGCCTCTCTCCACAAGTTATTTTTAATATATTCAGAGTGAGACAAAGAGTGATCTATGGAGGGAACACTTTTTCCTGGTTCACAATAAGCAAACCCTCACGAGGCTATGATGATTCAGCCTGAATTGGAGTCAAAATACATTCGAGCAGCTTGGAATGGCAACATGGCTGCTGGATGGCAATTGCGAGACCCATTCAGGTTCTCCTTTTGCAAACTCTGTTGCAGCCAAAGCTGAGTAATTCTTTTTTTTTTTTTTTTATGAAAAAACTGATCTGGTCCGAATCTTGTGAGAGAATCATATTTTAAACATACATAAGATTTGGTAAAATCTTCGTGAAAAATATATATGTTGTATGAATATATATTTTGTTTTGTAGCTTGGATTAGTATTTATATAAACTATAATTTAGGCCCTTTTGAAAACTTAAATGGGCTTAAATTGGCAACAACAAGCTATAGACTTGAGAGTCTGTCATTTTATATTTACTATTTCATGTTTGTTATCTTATTTGAGTTTCCTTATCATGAAAAGGTAGAAAGTTTTGGAGGTTTTAAGATGATGTGTGACAAAACCGATGAGATCTCAGCGCCAAAGGTTATCATAGATGAGGACTTAGATATTGATGAAACTGTGCTCTTCTTGACACTGTATTTCTCTTATTGTGATTGTTAACAAATACGATTTATGCATATATATATCTGTAATCACTAATGACGGTTCAATCAGGATAGGTTTAGTATATCTTATGCCAATGTAGGCAATGAAATGAGCAGTTTGTTTATTCATATCCTAAATGGTGTGTGATTACTGCTACATTAGTTTTTGTTATTTCAATTCTTTGTTGATTGTTATGCATGTATCAGAACATTTTTTACTTCTAGAC
>NW_027504831.1:0-18214 GCF_021521415.1 Bidens hawaiensis | reverse complement strand
AACCTTGTTCCTGCGGGGAACAGAAAAGACCAAACTCACCAAGACTGTTCCTGAACCAACAGAAACCAAACCAGAACCCTCAAACCGTAACAACCTCAAGCGCAGGCGCAAGGCCTATGCGCTTATCAACCCGCCCATTGTCCAGCAACCCGCATACCAACCTCCAGTTTATGCGCCTAACCCACTGTCAACCTACCCAACACCTCCTATAGCCCATAACTATGCCTTAACCAATCCAGCACTCCCTGCCCCGCCAACTAAGAAACCTTACACAGGAAACCACCCCTTTTGCCCAACCTGTAGACTCCACCACCCACCTCAAGTCCCATGTCGACTTTGTACCCGATGTGGCCGCGCTGGTCACCTTGCAGAAAACTGTAGGGTCCTTCTCGCCAATCCAATTGCGCCAACACCACCAGTCTACCCGCAAAAACCCTCAACCAACCTACCAAAACCCACGACCCAGATCGTGCTTTAACTGCGGTGATCCCAGTCATTTCCGGAACGCGTGCCCGAGACTACAAGTTCAGATTACACAAGCGAATCCGGTGAACCAGATTTCAAACCAAGTAACGCGTGGACGAGCTTTTAACATAACCGCGCACCAAGCGCAAGCGAATAATGACGTAGTTAATGGTACATTTTTGCTTAACGGATTTTATGCTTCTGTACTTTTTGATACTGGCGCCGATCGAAGTTTTATCTCTCGCGCCTTCGAGCAGAAGCTTGCGCGACCGCGCAACGATTTAAAAGAAGATTTTTCAGTTGAATTGGCTAATGGTGAAACTGTTTTAATAAACTCAGTGATTAAAGATTGTACGCTTAACCTTAACGAAAACGATTTTCTGATTGACCTCATCCCCATGCCTCTTGGAAGCTTTGATGTTATCATTGGTATGGACTGGCTCTCGAAGAATCGCGCCGAAGTTATTTGCGCCAAGAAGTTGATTCGCATTCCTCGAGAAAATGGTGATCTTCATATCTACGGCGAAAAACCCTCCAGTGGTCTTAAACTTATGTCTTGCGCCGAAGCCCAAAGACTCATGCGGAAGAAGTGTATTGCATTTCTAGCCCATGTGGTTAAACCTGCTGAAGAAAAGAAGCTTCGCGATATCCCTGTTGTGCGTGATTTCCCTGAAGTTTTTCCTGATGATCTTCCTGGTATCCCTCCCGCTCGTGAAGTCGAGTTCCGTATTGATCTTGTCCCTGGTGCTTCCCCCGTAGCTAAATCTCCTTATCGTCTTGCACCCGCTGAGATGCAAGAATTGGCAAGCCAACTTCAAGAGTTGACTGCTAAAGGATTCATCCGCCCTAGCTCTTCGCCCTGGGGTGCTCCGGTGTTGTTCGTTAAAAAGAAAGATGGATCGTTTCGCATGTGTATTGATTACCGCGAGTTGAACAAACTCACCATTAAAAACCGGTACCCCCTTACCGCGTATTGACGACCTCTTTGATCAACTCCAAGGTGCCTCTTGTTTCTCGAAGATTGATCTCCGCTCTGGCTATCACCAGTTGCGCATCCCGCGATGAAGATGTTCCGAAGACAGCTTTTCGAACTCGTTATGGCCATTTTGAATTCTTGGTCATGTCCTTCGGTTTAACCAACGCACCCGCCGTTTTCATGGATCTAATGAATCGGGTGTGTAGGCCTTTCTTGGATAAATTCGTGATTGTGTTTATCGATGACGTTCTGATTTATTCTAAGACCAAGGCCGAGCTTGAGCAACATCTTCGGTTGGTGTTGCAAAAGCTTCGAACCGAGCAGCTCTTTGCCAAGCTCTCCAAGTGTGAATTTTGGTCGATGAAGTACAGTTTCTTGGTCATGTTGTAAACAAGATGGGTATTCATGTCGACCCATCCAAAATTGAAGCAATCAAGAACTGGATTACGCCATCCTCTCCTTCTGAGATCCGTTCCTTTCTGGGCTTAGCTGGTTATTACCGGCGTTTCATTTCGAACTTCTCGAAGATCGCTTTGCCTTTAACAGCTCTAACGCACAAAGGTAAACCGTATATTTGGGGCTCGAAGCAAGAAGAAGCCTTTCTAACGCTCAAGCGTTTGTTGTGTGAAGCTCCTGTTCTTGCGCTACCTGAGGGTAATGATGATTTTGTCGTGTACTGCGATGCCTCCAACCAAGGTCTCGGTTGTGTTCTTATGCAACGAGGCAAGGTTATCGCTTACGCATCAAGGCAACTCAAGGTTCATGAAAAGAATTATACAACTCACGACCTCGAACTTGGTGCAGTTGTTTTTGCCTTGAAGATCTGGAGACACTACCTTTATGGTACTAAGTGTATCCTTTACACTGACCATAAAAGCCTTCAGCATATCTTTGATCAGAAGGAACTTAACATGAGACAACGCCGATGGAACGAACTCATCAGCGATTACGATTGTGAGATCCGGTATCATCCTGGTAAGGCTAATGTGGTAGCCGATGCGCTCAGCCGAAAACCCTGCCAGCTTAACCGTATTTTGCCAGCGCACGCATCTTCACTTTGCGCCGATTCAAAGCAACCTTGAATCGCGTATTCGTGACGCGCAGCGCGCATCCATCAGTAATGGTAACCTTCGCGCCGAGTTAGCGTGTGGCGCGGAAGCGCATTTTGTGCCTAATCTGAGTGGAATTCTCTGCTATCTCAATCGCATCTGGATTCCCTTTGATGTGAATCTTCGCGCTGATATCCTGAGTGAAGCGCACAAATCTCGGTATTCTATTCATCCTGGCGCTGATAAGATGTACAAGGATTTGCGCATTACTTATTGGTGGCCCGGTATGAAGAAGGATATTGCTGTGTTCGTAGCTAGATGCCTGACTTGTTCTAAAGTAAAAGCTGAACACCAACGCCCATCTGGTTTGCTCGAACAACCAGAAATTCCTACGTGGAAATGGGAATGTGTAGCGATGGACTTTATTACCAAGTTACCTTTGACAGCAAGCAAACATGATAGCATTTGGGTAATAGTGGATCGTTTGACTAAGTCTGCTCACTTTCTGCCCATTCGTGAAAACTACCGTGTTGAGCAACTCGCGCAGCTTTATGTCAAGGAAATTGTCTGCCGCCATGGTACTCCTTTGAGCATCATATCCGATCGCGATGGCCGTTTTATATCTCGCTTTTGGAAATCTCTCCAATCTGCGCTAGGAACTCGCTTGGACATGAGTACGGCATATCATCCCAGACTGACGGTCAGTCTGAGCGAACTATTCAGACTCTTGAGGATATGCTCCGATCTTGTGTTCTTGATTTTGGAGGTAATTGGGATTCACACCTGCCTTTGATTGAGTTCTCTTATAATAACAGCTATCATTCCAGTATCGGTATGGCCCCATTTGAAGCACTTTACGGTCGTAAGTGCCGCTCCCCGATTTGTTGGAGCGAAGTGGGAGAAACTCAAATCACAGGACCCGAACTTGTTCAAGAGACAACAGATAAAATCGCCAAGATCCGTGATCATCTGCTGACTGCCAGAAGCCGACAAAAGAGTTACGCAGATCGTAGGCGAAAGCCTCTCGAATTTCAAGTTGGTGATCTTGTTCTCCTCAAAGTGTCGCCTTGGAAAGGTGTTGTCCGCTTTGGGAAGAAGGGTAAGCTTGCTCCTCGATATGTTGGACCATTCAAGATTCTCGCGCGTGTGGGAAAAGTTGCCTACAGACTTGACCTGCCGCCCGCGCTCAGTAATGTGCATCCAACGTTCCATGTATCCATCTCAAGAAGTGTTTAGCTGATGAGAACCTTCACATTCCACTTGATGAAGTTCAAGTTGATGAAACTATGCATTTCGTTGAGAAGCCTGTTGAGATTATGGATCGCGAGGTTAAGCAAAACCAAGCGCAGTCGTATCCCTATTGTTAAAGTTCGATGGGAGTCCAAGCGCGGAGCCGAGTTTACATGGGAAAGGGAAGATCAAATGAAGATCAAGTACCCGCACCTGTTCTCTGCGCAACCTACTTCGAGATAAATTTCGGGACGAAATTTCTTAAAGTAGGGGAGACTGTGACATCTGCCCCGATCCGACCCGACCCAGGTACCCGTTTCTCTGACCCGAACTCTTTCTTTTATGATGTGATATTTATTTATACTTATACTTTATTTTTAATAATAATAATATATTTTCCTTCCAGCCTCTTTCTCTCTCTTTCTTTCCGCCGTCCCGTCCCTCTCCTTCTCTCTTTCCGCCTTCTTTTCCCTCTTGTCGCCGTCCCGCCCTTAAGCCTTGTTTTCCTCTTTTTCTTCTAACTCTTTTGTTCCTTCCCGCCTAAGGTTGTCTGCGCAGACCCCTTGCAAGGAAGCCTGCGTGAAGACCACCTGTTTCAGCGATACGCGAGACGAACTCTTCTCGCAGCGCGCTAAGAATTGTAGTTCTTCTCGCAGCGCGCTAAGAACGGTAGTTCTTCCCGCGACGCGCTAAGGATTGTAGTTCTCGCAGCGCGCTAAGAATTGTAATTCATCCCTCGACGCGCGAAGAATTATAGTTCTTCCCGCGGCGCGCTAGGAATTCTAGTTCCTCCCGCGGCGCGCTAAGAAATGTGATTCTTCCCGCGACGCGCTTAGAAATGTAGTTCTTTCCGCGACGCGTTAAGGTTGTTTCTGTCTGCCTTCGCGCTCGCGCTCTCTTGACCTTCTGTGTCTGCCTTCGCGCCTTAGCCTTCTCGCGCTGAACCCTTTGAGTTTTCTTCTGTTTAATCTAGCCGTTGCTTTTGTGTTGTCTTATCTTTGAGCTGTTGACCTAATCTGCTTTATGTCTGAAAAGCCACTTTTGGCGCACCAACCCCATTGGTTGGCAGAAAAAGTGACTGACATTATCTTTTGAGATCTGCTTTTGCCATGCTTGACCAGTACCTTTATCTGACCCGCCCATGCTTTTTTTTTACTGTTAACCTGTCAGCTTTATCTTGCCTCTGCAGCTGCATATCTTTCCATATCTTTTGCTTTTGTTTTCTTATGCTTTTTGATATCTTTTGCTTGATCCTGTTAAAGATCCTTTCCCCCTTTTCTAGGGATTATGTCTCCTAGGGTTTTCCTATAAATAATAACAATATTTTCATAACACTACACACACAAAACACTTAATCTCTCCTGTTCTCTTGCCCCTTGCTCTCTCTGCCGTCTTCTTCTCTTGCCTCCGTTTTCTCCTCTCCTCTGCCCTGATTTTCGGTAATATATATGTTATATATAATAATTTACTTATTAATTATGCTAACTTATAATCAAGACTTAAACCAATCATTAAAACAATAATCTTATTTATAGGTTAACTTGTGCTTGTTTAAAGTTGGTTCTTGCTTTATCTTACACCGCATCGTTTATCAAGTGAGTAATCTCGTACCTAATCCCTTTTTGCTTTTAATGTTTTGGGATGTTCATGTGTTCATACAAACTTAGAGTCTTAAACTTGTTTATGAACTTTAGTCGCGCAGTATCCCATGTGTTGAGGACGTAGACTTGGCTGTTTATTTGTATGTGTGGATCATTAACCGTCTTGTCGGTCTATTCCGCAGTTTTCATGGTACCATTAGATGAACACGGGAGAACTATCGTTTATGATTTTCTCTTTTGTATACACATGCACAGTTTGTCTTGTTTGTGAGCTCAATTGTGAGCACTGGCAGTCTTATGAATCTTAGAGTTGGTCCCGATCAGATTACACCCTTGTTGAAAACCAGACATACACATGTTGCGCGCAGATTTATTGTTATCTATGTATTGTATTAAACTTGATTTCTCACCAACACGCAAGTGTTTGACGTTTATTTTAACACATGTTCAGGTTTGCTGTAGCTACTTTTGGAGCTTGTGGACGCGTAGGACGTTTTTACTTTTGGACCTAGATTAAAATGTATCAAGACAAGTTATTGCTGTTCGAATATTATGATTTATAATATATTAATTTATGTTGGTTTATTTATATCTTGTGTTTACCCGGCGCCTGCGCGAATGAATGTATTTATTAAATATTGACACCCAATAGTGTCACGAGTAATGAAACAATATGTGGCGCCCCGATGTATAATCCGCCTTTGGTCGGGGTGTTACAGGAGGTGACGCCACCATACCTCAAGTGGACAGGAGGTCTGCCCACTCTCACAGGCAGGGAAGCTAAAGAAACCTTGGTGGTAAACACCTGGGTTTCCTTAGGTCCCTTTGTTTGAGCATGGGGATGAGCGACAGGGGTGTCATCTTTCTTCTGTTTCTTACTGGCCCCTGCGCCAGATTTCCCCTTAGCTTTGCGTTTTAGTAGGGGCGCCTCCTCTTCCTCCTCCTCCTCTTCCGCGAGCTCCAGCTCGTAGTTTTCAAGCGCATCTGCAAAAACAAGCAACAGAACTGTTAATAAACTTGGGTATTCTAAAGGAATGAGCACAAGTGCAAAGGCTTACCAGGCGCGTCACTGTCAAAGTCAAAATCCAGATCCACTGGGATGAACATGTCATCGAAGCGATCTGGGAAACCAACCTCCCCAGCGCCAAGCGCGACGGAGCCACCCTCCACTTGATCATCATAAGCGGCAAGGATATAATCCTTGGTGACTGCGCAAAAACAAGTCAAGTGATATCAGCAAAAGAATTATGTTCGCGCAGAAAAATAAATAAAGCAATGAAATAAACTTACACAACCCGTCGACTTGGATAACGGGCTCAAGCGCGCTGTCGGCCCATAGCTTACTCATGCCGACCCCCACCAGCGCCTCCTCGCAAATTTTCTTCGCGGGGGATGGTTCGGCGGTCAGTTTCTTAACCCAGGCGCCGGTTGGGTTTTTAATAACATCCGCATCCGCGGGCGCAGAATCGATCGCGCTCATCGTCATGCGGATGGGGATTACACCAGCCCTTATGTAAAAAAACCTCTCAGACCAGTCATGAAGGCTCTTGAATGAAACAGTAGAGCACTTCACTTTCTGACTGCGAGGAATAAAGGAGATCCAAGAATCTTGGATCTTGGGCTTGTAAAAAAATTGAAAGCGCCGAGGGGTGGGCTCCTCGCGCTGTGATTTGCACATGAACTCGAAATGAGTCATGCGCACAAATCCAAACGGATGGACTTGGGATATATGAATCCCGAAAAAACGTAACACCGCGCCTACAAACCTTGTCATCGGAAGACGAAGGTTGCAGTGGGTGAAAAAATGGGTGTACAATGAAATATAGCCGGCAGGCGGGTCCGCCGCCGTTTGCCCGGCCCCAGGCAACATGCAGCCAAACAGGGTGGGAAAACCCTGAGAGGCGATGAGGCTGTCGAGATCGGCCTGCCTCAATTTGCAGGGGATTTCATTCCACCTTTTGGTGGCCTTGGTCCTCCCTACTTCCTCCGATGTGGTCTCAACAACCCTCTTCCCCTTCCCCTTTTGCTTCAATGTCGACATCACCACAGATTTCACACGGCGTCTTCGAGAGGCAATAGAGGTAATTGAGGGGTTAGACGAGTCTGAACTATCAGACATACAACTGCAGCAGCAAATAATAGAAGTTTCGAAACGATGAAAATACTCAATTCAGAATATGAAAGGCAGAAACTCGAAAATTAGCAACAATGAAGATGAAGATAAAAAATTTCCTAAGGGCCTGCTTTTATAGGCCCAGGGGAGAGAAATGTGGCAACTGATCGGATTTCACGCGCCCCCACTCGCAGGTGCAAGCCAACGAGGGCGCGGCACGTGTCCCTAACACTGTTGAGGGGACATAAAAATGTAACCGACCTGCCACGGAGCAGAGACGCGCCCCCACTCGCAGGTGCTAACCAATGCGAGCGCGACACGTGTTCAAGACAGCTGTGTGAGGGGACATGAAAGGCAACTGTAGCACCTCGAGCACACGAAACGTCTGACACGTTTACGGCGCACGTCACCACCAACTAACCACGTGTTTGGACCCTTCGTTTCAACCAAATGGATAGAACTTCGCGCAACGATGGAAACAACCAAGAAAACGACAAAAACCCGTTAAAAGACCAAATCAGTAAGTCTAATATCTATCTTACCGCGCTCGCGCGAGATAAGACACACATTAGACTGGGGGGGCTTGAAGAGGTATGTACCCGCCTCAACACCGAGCAAGGCGGGTCAACCCACAAGATAAAGACATTATGAAGGCACAAAGCCAAAACCTATGCGCATGGCGCATACAAAACATGCTCAGGCATCATATGCCCAGGCACACATATGCTCGCGCATCACATATGCGCGCGGCGCATCAGCGCGTGGCGCATATCACATGCTCGTGCATATCACATCTGCCCAGGCACACATGTGCTAGCGCATCACATATGCGCGCAGCGCATCAGCGCGCGGCGCATATCACATGCTCGTGCATATCACATCTGCGCATGAAATATCTGCGCGTGAGAATAAAGAGAAGACCTCGCGCATCCTCAGGATGGGCGCATATCACACGTGCACATAATCAACCTCGTCCTTATACAAATCAGGATTAGGGCAACCTTGATTGTGCACGTCAGACAACCTTCCAGAAGGCATCTTTTTAAGGAATAAGGATATGCTGATGTTGACAGCTGCTAAATGAAAGGTGGACAGCTCAGCATGACTCATGGGTTACCACGTGATTATAACCAATGAAAAAGCACCAGGTGTCTCCGAGGACACGTGGCGCAAATCGATTAGAGGAGGCCAACAAAACCCTAATCTGATCTCAGCTCAATTAGTGGAAACCCTAGCACTATAAATACAGCATCAACTCCACTTTGATGGGGACATTCATACTCAATCATTGACAGTTACAGGCAGTGATATTCACATTCAATCATATTGAATTACATTCACTCACAGTCAGTTACATACAAACACACAGTCTCACAATCAGAGCGTATTCAGCTATTAAGCAATACTCTTGAGATTCCCTTACACACATTATCATCTTCTCGACAATATACTGATTCTCACGCCGGAGGGTTACCCCAAAGAGGACCCCTCTGTCCCTTTCTGAGGGGTAAGTAACGGCGCTGTTCATTTTGTAGGTGAAAGAACACAAATCCAGAAGAACCATCGGTGAAATAGTATAATCACACCCGAGGAAAGTAGATCTGCTACTAGTGAGTAGATCCACGTTTCTTCAGGTGTGTTCACTAGATACACTTGCAAGATTTCATCCATCACCACAGGCTTATGGAGAGGTTTAAAAACGATGTTGTATACGTCAAAAAGCAATCGTGAGGCCTTAAAAAATGATTAATAATACATATATTTTTTATTTTTCTAGCTTAATTATTATTAACTTAATTGTAACTTAGAAGTTGCATTGAGGATACTGCAATACTTTAAGTTGGATACGAAGTGTTGTAAATGTGGTTTCAAAATCATGGTTAAAAAGTTTTAAATAAGAACTTGTAAAACTCTTTAAAAATTTTGAGTGATAATTACAACGTGAGAAGTTTTAAACATGGTTTTCGCTAAGTTTTCATAATGTTGAGATAAACTTTGAGGGTCTTCGGCACAAACAAGGATCTTGTGAATTGTGATGACGATTGGCGACATAGTCAAGTAAACTCGTTAATATTATGGTTGGTTAAATATATAATTGATTTTATTGGTTTGTACTATAGGTTAAATTTAATTAATCCCCTGTGTAATATGTTGCATCTAGAATTCTAGATACTTTAATAAACAATTGTTGATTTTGGTGGAAACCTTTATTTTTCTTTGTTTGTGTCGAAAGTATATGATGTTCCACTTTACCATTATTTGTTGTGATAAAACATGATGATCATACTAAGATGCATATATAACGGTCAGTGTGAACGGATTGACAAAGTATTGGTTTTTCAAATCCCAAAAGTTGAGAGTAATCGTAGTATCAAACTGCGTAAGCCTGATACGACCAAAACACGAGCAGGCAAATGACGAGAGGAAGTTCTTAACATGTCTATTTTGCGGGAAAAACGATTTTAGATAAGGAATCTTATGTCTCATTATATCGTTACTCAACCATGACGATAAACACACAATCGTGTCATTCAACCACACAAGTCGATGTCTGTTAGACAACACAATTTTGTTGCAATGTGTGTGCTGTGTTACAAAGTTCGGTATCTAAGTTATGTAAAATACAACCTACTATGGGTGCAATAACAAAAGAAATAATTAGTTCTTTCCGTTGTTGTCAAATGAGATGAAAAATAGAACACTTTACATTTATTTAAGTATCTATAACTTGAATCCGTTAATCGCAACATCTTGTGTGCGTTTTCCTACTATCGCGCATGGCTGTTACAAAACATAGTTACGCTATGACTCGACTCATGCCATGATTCGCCTTAGGGCTAGGTACGCCAATAATCTATAACCAAAGAACATAACAAGCAAAACAACTATGCACGAAGCAATGGATACTTGACCTTCAATATCGTCTTCAATAAACTTGCAGCTTGCATGTTTATCGTGATACTGAAAACAACCCAACATATACCATATGTCTCGCCCTTGTCCATATTGTGCATAGATGAGTAACCTGTAATTGTAAAATGTTGAAGATATGTATTTCATCCAAGCAATGAAACTAGGCACTTTATGCACGTAATACCCCCCGGTTAAAACAAATGCAAGCATTGTCACGGTTACTACCGTAGATGCTTGCTTAGCATCCATTATAATCGCACCAACTGCGAACCCGAGTCCCTGGGAAACAAGAACATATGCTAGCAAGACCAACAAGGTCAATAGGAAGGCACCAAGTTCAGGTTTTAGCCGACACATCCAGTAGGTTATTGAAAGAAACATGGTTGGTAAAATGAGTTCCATGGGTGCATCTCCCACTATTCGGGCCATGAAATACGAGGATAGCGAGTACATCCCGGAAGCTTTTTCTTTCATGAAAACTGCTCGGTCTTGAGGGAACGCGAACACTGCATTGAACGATGGAAACACGCCCCAAAATATGGAAAAGAAGAACAGGAGGCCGAGTCGGTCTTGGACATCCCTATAATCTGAATGCCACCACATGAAACGGCTAGCAACGAGGCTGCGATTACTTGGAAGACGCGGAGTGGGTTGAAGGTTTCGTGTTTTCTTTCCTTGAGGCTTCTTTGGATGAGAACAAAGAACTGGTTGAACCATGTGGTCACAACGTTTGTGCATTTCGTCCTGTACTCCTTTGGCTCTCGACTCTTCACAGGCGTAAGCGCATGCCCTTTCGAAACAGTATCCAGACACGCGTCTCTTACTTTCGATGCTAGCAAATCGTTGTAAGACGATATCAAGGCTTGCTTTATGTTTGGCCTCTCTTTTTCAGTTACATTGTCTTGCTGCCACACGCCTATCACAAATTAAATCAAGTTATATGTGATACAAAGTTTTCAATCATCGTAATACATAAAATTGGCTTAATTACACGACTGTTTATATAATTTTTCTCTATAGTTTTAAGTAAAATAACATGTTACGTCTAAACTATATTAACGTGTGATAATTTAGATCAAAGTTATTATTCTACATTATAATATAACAGAAAAATAATAAAATTCGTGGAATAATCATAAAGTTTTATAAAATGGATAAAGGTACTGAGGAAACTTTATTCCCCACTACAAACTATAAAAAATAAAAATTATTAATCACTATTATAGTGACATGTCCTATTATTATTGCTTCAATAGTTCCTTTTGTGGAAAAGATGCTCTTTCCAAATCATCATAGTGGCAAGTTAAAATGGCCTTTCTGACAGAAACGTATAGAATTTGATTTAGAAAACTTTTTCTCTAAATGTATTGATCAATAATAAAAAAACAAAAATGTTGTTAAATGTATTAAGTAATTTTAATTTACAAATTAACAAAAAAAGAAATCAAACTACGATTAAATGATTCTAAAAAAAAAGTGTGAAATATGTTACTCTACTTACAACGAACGGGCAAGGGGTTGGTAGTCGGCTGACAAAGGTAAAACTTTTAAATGCCAAAGGGTTGAAAGCATTGGGTACAAGTCTTCAAAAAAGAAAAGAACTTACAAGCATGGTGTAATGTAAATCTATTAATATTAACTATAAGACGGATGAACCCAAACACGGTATTTTAGGCTATAAATCTCAGTTTTTTTTAACGACGAATTTTTGTCATCTAAAATACTTGAAAAATACTTGAAGTAAAGACTTCCCTACCTATTATTGTATTAAAGGTTTTATCTTTTCCAATAAAAGACCAACCTTGGTGGCTTTGGGAACCAACAAGTCGGTATGAATATATCCAAGTGGACTATCTTCCAGGGCCAGACACCCGTGTTATGTTTCAATACTTCCATGTGGCAAGCTACAAGATAATACACCCACTAGCACCAAAAATAGAATTTGGAAACTATGTAAAACTATTCCAATAAAAATGTATCGGAATATAAGTCATATAGTGTTTGCAAGGCCGGCTCTGAGAAGGCGAAAATTTTTTTGGGTCAAATGCGAAAATTTTTTTTACCCTTAAGTAAAAGAAACATTTTGTTGGATATAACAATTTAATTTTAAATGGGCTTATTTAATTATGATTTGAGTTGTGTAAAAACTGTATGTATAAAAATAAGCTTAAAATTGTCTTAAATAAGACTAGAACTCACAACATTTAGGTTATATGTCATAGCCCTTTACTACTAGACCAAACTAGTAGTTATGTAATTGTGTTGAAACATTGATTATACATATTTTTTTTTTATAAAAATACATATAATTTTTTTTGAAAAAAAAATTCAGGCCTAGCAGGGTGTCGGGCCTGTGGTCGTCGACTACCCTGTCATGCCTCAAAGACGGCCCTGAGTGTTTGTTTAGGAAAGTATATATATTATTAAGTGATCGCCTTTTCCCTTTATCTACTATTAAAGGGTTTAAAATAAGGTTGTCGTTCATTAACCCGTATGATTACTCGGTTTATCGACAAATCGTGCATGGTGAGGCCCTAGCCTTTTCCATAGAAGGGTGGTTAGAGAAAAGTATGCAATACATGGGAGAGGAGAGAGAGAGAGTGAAGTTCGTGATGACCATCAGGTAACGTTTATTTGGCATGTCCCTAATGGGTTATAAATAGTCTTACACACATCTACTTTTCAAGGATCTAACTTTTATGTAAGGCTATCTGTAGTGGGCGTGAGTTAGGAGTGAAAAGGGGCGAATTTGGGCGCTAACACCGCCCCCCCCCCCCCCCCGGCGATATGTGGGCGATTTGGGACGGGGGCGGGGTTTAATTATCGCCTAGAGGAGATGAAGGTTATTATTATTATATTATATATTATTATATTACTATTGTATATATATGTATATGTATATATGTTGTGTGTGTGATATATAATATATATATATATATATATATATATATATATATGTGTATGTATATGTGTTGTGTGTGTATATATATATATACTAGATGGGTGCCTGCGCGATGCAGCGGGTATTTGAACCTGTTAATCACGTACAAATATAAGTGTTTATGGTTCGGTTAAAACCTTGAAATCGTTTAAATCGGTCATTGGTTTGACTTCTTTTTTCTTTTTCTTTTTTACTTTCGGTTTGTTGGTCGGTTTCAAAATTTTCAAAACGTAGTGAACGATTGGTTCGCAGTTTATATCGGCAACTGGCCATTTGAAACCAGAATAGATTGTAAATTAACCTAATTGCAATATGATTCTTTTTGTGATCTTTATTGTTATTATTTCACGTCCTAGATCTTCCATTAATATTTACCATTTATGTGGCTAGAATTATCATTTTTTATTTATGATCATCTCAAGTATCACATTATGTTGGTTTTTAGTTAAAATTGACGGTACATTTAAATTATTAATTATTTTAAACTAAATTTATTATTAAAGTTTAAACTGTGAAACCAAACTGGAACAAGGCCGTTAGTAACGATTCGGTTTTAACTTTCAATGGCTGAGTTTGGTTTTGACGACAAAAAATCAGTATTAACGGTTGGACTCACAAGTTTAACTTAAAAACCATCAAAACCGACACTGAACACCCCTACGTAACATATTAATTTATTTAAAATGAAAAAAATTACAACAGTATCATATCCAAATTAAAAGGAATAAAATGCTAGTTTTTATAGTGCAATTTGTTTATAAAAATATTAACGTATGAAAAGGCTATAGGCGTTTAAAAATCATGGGTGGGAAGTTAGTTTACAAGTTAAATTAAAAACATAATATGGTTAAAGATGAGGGACCAAACTTGTAAGTTGAATGGATTGTGTTTAAAAGACATGTTTACCCTTACTAACACATGTACCTTATGTTTTAAGTGTTGTAAATTACTTAAAATGGATGTCTTAATTTGCCCTTGTTTGGTGTATTATATATAGTATAGATATATGTATACATGTTGTGTGTGATATATATATGTATATGTATATGTATATATGTTGTGTGTGTATATATATGTATATGAAAAATGAATCCTAGAAACAACCCGAACCAACCGAACCACCCATTCCGTCCTTTCGGTCAACATCATGGTTCGCAAAACCAACCGAACGTGAACTTACAATGGAACCCGATGAACCTAAACCAACCGAACTATCCGTTTCAATTTCCCGACCCGAACCTAAACATGTACGCCAACCGAGCTATATGTTTTTTTTATATTTTTAGTTATGTATTTTTTTTTTGTATTTCTTTTTAATTTTAATGCGTTTTTATTTAATTATTTGAAGAAATTGTTTTTATTTGATTAGTTTAATTATAAAAAGAAAATAATAAAAAAAGATACTGTGTGCCCAATTTGTAGCCCCTACACCATTACACCCTAAAAACAAATTCGCCCATTTTGCTGATTGGGTACCACATGTCACAATTCGCCCCGTTTATAACCCCTCCACTACACATAGCCTAACTGATTTCTTTTCTTCTAATAATGACAGAGCTATTGAATGTAACCACTATCATATAAATATAAAATAAAATTGTATTATTATTACCAATTTCTTTTAGGTTAAATATCAAATATTTATTCAATTTATTTAGATGTTTAGAATATAACTAAAATGTCAGCCCATAACTGGCTTAGCGTGTATTATATTTTAATATCCATTGCTTGATAATATCATAGGCTCACACCACCCATACAATAATTAAAGTGACATGTGATTCATTTTCTAACCTAATTTTACTAGATATTTACCAACAAAAGTATAGTTAAATGCCTCCACCACCGCCTTACCACTAACTAAAAATGTAAGTACAACTTTACCGATTAAATTCGTTACAAAAACTAAAAACTATTGTAATAAGAATAGCAATTCAAATAAAATTCCAACCTAAATTATAATTTGAAAAAAGATTTTTATAAAAGTATTTACAAAGTTTCGTGTGCATGTGTATGTATCTATCACAGCCTTTTAGTGTGGGGGCACATATGGCAAGTTGGTTTTCTAGAGTCTAGACTCATTATATTCTTCTCAATAACTATGTAATTATAAAAATCAAATATAAATATCGTATTTATACATTAATGTTGTAGATATTGATATTGATGAGACATTTGGGTGACAATATGGATCGGCCAGCTCTATGTATCTAGCTACACAAAAAGTTTGAGATTCATGTAAATTATAAATTATAAATACTCGAATTTATTTTGGTTTCTTTATGCATAATAAATCATAAAAAAACGTTAAAGATTAAAATATATATATATTAAAATAAAGAACTCATCTCCAAATGTTTTCACATGTAGAATTATAGAAATGATTATTAAAACTTAAAAGTACTTGATCAGATTTAGCGATATTTTTAATCATTTTATGATATTTCATATTAGACAATAGACACGACAAATATTGGGGTCAGGATCCAATAATTTCACTAGTTTTAATCTAATGTTCCAATATAATTTGATATATAGTGTTTTTGAAAATGACAAATCAAAGTTCAAACTAGCCTAAATGCCTAATTAGTTGGATCGGATCTAATTGGTGCGATCAGTTTTATTATTTTATAAATACTTATTTTTTTTTATTATTTTTCACAAAATTATAAAGACATTTGTAACATATAATAATACCATATATGTAAATACATAGCACATTTTAAGTGATTATTCGGTTTCCATGCTCATTTTTGAGTTTCACAACAGTGAAAACGAGTTAAGCTGCTCATGATCTACTCTATATCGTCTCATGAATATATGTAATATGTTATGAAAAAAATACTAAAAAATATATATTATGTTATATATCAATTATAATTAAAAAAATTATAATTTTTTTGAAATATATAAAAATTAATTAATATGTATTAAACGGTTGAGCTCGACTCATTTGTACCCCTTTGTAATACAAATTGTTAAGCTACCAAGTCCTTAAAATTAAACATTTAAACCTACTTACTCAACCAAACCTTCTTACTCAATTAATCTAGCTCCTTACATTAAATTATCTAGCTGAACCGGATTTACTTTAGTGTTTACTGATTTGATCGGTCATAATTGTATTAAGGGTACAAGAATATATGCATCACCACACACCACTAACAAGTCATATTGTACAAATTAAGATTATACGTTATACAAGTTATACGATGTTGTATTATAACTCATTGAGCTTATGAATTGGTATTCGTCCAAATCATACAAGACGTATAATAGTACTGACCGACCAGATGGAATACACACTAATGATGGCCATAGAACCGTATAACCTTTTTCACACTGTCTATATATCTTGTATAAGATTAGGCACTGTACGTATAGTACACCTTGAATTAATTCATAACTTAAATTTTGAGTATGACACGTCACGTCAAGAATCTAGGGGGCATAAGTCGTAACAATAATATTGATTGATACATATTTTTGGCTGTACTAATCTAGTGGCCATTTCTTTTCACTTGATGTGCACCAACGATTGTTTGAGGTTTGGACGACACAATAAATGTACTTGACTAGACATACATATCAAGTCAACAAACTTTAACTAAAAGTCAAATATGCAATAGAAACATACCGTTTGCAAGATCAAGCAGAAAATCAGCAGGATTCACCTGAAAAGACGGCCGAAAATCGACCGACTCGAAGTATCTCATCGCCTACGACCCCTTTCCGAAATAAATGCATCGCCCTTCGGACAATACCAGTACCGAATCGAACATTTGAAACACCCTGCTCGACGGCTGGTGCACCGACGTCACCACACTTTTCCCATTCTGGTGGGCCAGCCCACCTAAAGTGGTGATCAGCCTGTGCGCAGCCGTCGAGTCTAGCCCTGACGTTGGTTCGTCCAGGATTAACAAAACTGGGGTTCACCAATAACTCATGAGCGATGCTCACGCGCTTGCGTTCGCCACCCGAAACTCCACGAATAAACGTATTTCCAATTATGGTGTTTGCGCATTTACACAATCCCACCTCGGAAATAACCGAATCTGTAACCGCAATCTTCTCCCGCCGAGATAAACTCCTCGGGAGACGCAGGAGAATATTAAAGTTTCCCGCACAGTAAGGTGCGGGAAAAGCACGTCATCCTGCGTCACAAAGCCAGTTCTTTTAAGAACCGCTTTATTTAGCTTCCGGCCGTTAGCCAGTACTTTCCCAGTAAAGCACTGCTCTGGGAGTCTCCCAGCTAGCGCATTGAGAAGCGTGGACTTCCCGCTTCCCGACGGACCTAGAACGGCCAGAAGCTCACCAGGGTGGACCATCCCGGTTATCCCATGCAAGATGGTTCGTTCATGGATAATATTATCAGTATCAGTACCAGTACTTGTAGCTTGTCCAAACAAGCTTTGAATGACACCATTGTTATTATTATTTTGGGTCTTTACTTTGTAACATATATCAATGAATTGAAGGTGGATCGGTGGTGAAGATCGGAGTTTAAGCGGATCGGTGGGTCGGTGTTGAGTCATGTTTATTAATATTATTGGCAGAAACCAAAGCGGGAGAAGTGAGTATTTATGGAAGATAATGGTGGATGTTGACAGTGGTTTCTGACGTCAAAAGATGGTGACACGTTGGGAGTGAGGGTACGTGGCAAGTGTAGGTGTAAGGGTGGTTTCCTTCTCCTTTTAGTATAAAAGTTAGGAACCAACTGCCCCAAGCCACCAATTATATATCGTTTCTTTTAGCTTTTAGTTTTTATTTTCACATCTTCTTTTACATTTTATATATGTTTTGTATTGGCTTTATTCATTTGTTATCATGTTAGTCTCAAATTCGACAAGTTGGACTGTGATGGTTATGTTTGTGGTAATGTTCAACATGTTTGGGTTTATCTAGGATGTCTATATGTGAATGTTT
>NW_027504830.1:0-2500 GCF_021521415.1 Bidens hawaiensis | reverse complement strand
ACAACTGAAGAGGTATGCCGGGTGGAAGTTGTTGCACAAGCAAAGAGCCAACCACCCGTAACAAACCAAACACAACTCATGCACCTTTACGATGGACATTCCCAAGAACCGCTCAACTAGTGACAACCCACAAGGCACAAAGGCATTGTGAACAGCCAAAAGCCATGGCAATCCCCAGAAAGCACCGGGCGATGCGAATACCCCCCAACCCCCCGCCCCCCACCCAAGCCGTTCTAGACATTCATCAAGATCGAACGAAACGAAATTATCCCACTTGTGGCAACAACAACGCTGTAAAAAACAGCAGGCAACGATCCACAATAACCATGACTAGGACAGGCCAAAGCATTGTTTTCATCAGGGAGGTGACCTCAACCTGAATAATGCTATTCTTGGGCCTGGGAGGTGCCCTCAACCGACAGGCGCCCACTAATCTTCCAGCTCTCGACCAGACTTCCCACGACTACCGTATGACGACCCCCCCGGGGGGAACTAGCCATTCCGGGCAAGGCGGTCAACGTACAAGAGGCCCCCCGGACAAATCAGTTGGGGATCCATCAATCAGGAATCCAACATCCTAGCCATCGCCTCAAATACACCTCGGCAGCCGCTTCTCGAAACCAAACCAGGAAAGCCAAGAATCAAGCCTTGGACGAGTAAAGCAACCCAGCACCCCAGCCACGCTTCGTTTGGATAAAAGGGACGTGTCGTTGCACCACAAAATTTCGTAAACCCACCATCGACCTTAAATCATGCCTAGAACGGACGAGCAAGCATGTCATGGCAGCCCACAGCCATGACAAGGGGGGCAACCTTCCCTAAGGCATGCTTGCTCTCAACCCACTCCCCCCTATATATACATTCTGAACATTTAGCAAAGTGACAGGAACAGACATTAAATTTTTGAGGAATCATAATTTTTGAAGGCACCCATATGCTAGCCTTGGCCGAGTTTTGCATGCCTTGGCATGCCTTTGGCCGTGCCTTGGCCGAGTTTTGCATGCCTTGGCCGTGCCTTGGCCGAGTTTTGCATGCCTTGGCCGAGTTTTGCATGCCTTTGGCTTGCCCATGGGCGCCTTGGCATGCCTTTGGCTTGCCTTGGCCTGGCCATGGGCATGCCTTTGGCTTGCCCACGGGCGTGCCTTGGCATGCCTTTGGCTTGCCCATGGGCGCCTTGGCATGTCTTGGCCTGGCCATGGGCGTGCCTTGGCATGCCTTTGGCTTGCCCATGGGCGCCTTGGCATGCCTTGGACGTGCCTTTGGCTTGCCTTGGGATGCCTTAGGCTTGCCCATGGGCGCCTTGGCATGCCTTAGGCTTGCCTTTGGCTTGCCTTGGCCGTGCCTAGGCCGAGCCTTGCATGCCCAAGACGTGCCTTTGGCTTGCCCATGGGCGCCTTGGCATGCCTTGGCCTGGCCATGGGCGTGCCTTGGCATGCCTTTGGCTTGCCCATGGGCGCCTTGGTATGCCTTGAACGTGCCTTTGGCCTGCCTTTGGCTTGCCTTGGCCTGGCCATGTGCGTGCCAGGGCATGCCTTGGCCGAGCCTTGCATGCCCAAGACGTGCCTTTGGCTTGCCTTGGCATGCCTTTGGCTTGCCTTGGCCGTGCCTAGGCATGCCTTTGGCTTGCCCATGGGCGCATTGGCATGC
Source organism: Bidens hawaiensis (assembly GCF_021521415.1). Classification (NCBI taxonomy): domain Eukaryota; kingdom Viridiplantae; phylum Streptophyta; class Magnoliopsida; order Asterales; family Asteraceae; genus Bidens; species Bidens hawaiensis. The sequence continues at coordinate 853 of NW_027504830.1, read as the reverse complement.
CTTGGCCGTGCCTTTTGCTTGCCCATGGGCGCCTTGGCATGCCTTGGCCTGGCCATGGGCGTGCCTAGGCATGCCTTTGGCTTGCCTTGGCCGAGCTTTGGCATGCCTTGGACGTGCCTTGGCCTGGCCATGGGCGCCTTGGCATGCCGTTGGCTTGCCCATGGGCGTGCCTTGGCATGCCTTTGGCTTGCCCATGGGCGCCTTGGCATGCCTTGGGCTGGCCATGGGCGTGCCTTGGCAAGCCTTGGCCTGACCATGGGCGTGCCTTGGCATGCCCTAGACGTGCCTTTGGCTTGCCTTGGCATGCCTTTGGCTTGCCTTGGCCGTGCCTTTGGCTTGCTTTGGCCGTGCCTAGGCATGCCTTTGGCTTGCCCATGGGGCGCCTTGGCATGCCTTGGCCTGGCCATGGGCGTGCAACTTTGGGGCAGTATACTCGGGTCGTTGTGCAAGAAACCAAGTCGTTGGGCAAGCTTCGTATGCAACATGGGGGAGGGGCTTTGGTTTCTCGTACGTTGAACCTCCATATTTTAGCTTGGTAGCCAACTTTGCCCAGGCATGGGCGCTCAACACCCACCCCTTCCCTATATATGCATTCTGAACAATTAGCATAGTGACAGGAACAGATATTAAATTTTTAAGGAATCATAATTTTTGAAAACCCTACCAAACGAGGTCGGATTGACATGAAATTTGGCGTGGGGCATCGGGACATTGAAATATGAGTTTCCCAAAAAAAAAATTTTGGTTTTCGGGTCGGGACGGGCCGCTTGGTGGGCCGGTTGGTCCGTAAGGCCTTTGGTGGGGGCAAGGTGTCCAAACGGGGTTGGATCGACACGAGGCTCTGTGAGGGTAC
>NW_027504829.1:0-14794 GCF_021521415.1 Bidens hawaiensis | reverse complement strand
GGATATGCTGGGAAATATCCAAAGTGCAACAGGTGCAACTTTCATCATGTTGGTCAGTGTGACCGTGTCAAGTGTCAAAGATGCGGAAAGATAGGGTCACCAGGCGAAGGAATGTAGAGTTGACCTTGCGGCGAAGGGTGCTCCTAAGCCACCGATGACGACTAAGGGATGTTTTGAATGTGGACAGGAAGGTCATTTCCGGAGGATTGCCCCAAGCTGAAACAGAATGACAATAATGGGGGTAATGGAAGTGGCAGTAATGGTGGAGGAAATGGCAAAGGAAGAGCGTTCGTGATTGGATCGGGTCAAGCTCGCAATGATCCGCATGTGGTGTCTGGTAAGTTCCCTGTAAACGATTGTTTTGCTTCTGTTTTGTTTGACACTGGAACTGATAGGAGTTTTGTGTCGAAAGCCTTTAGCCAACTTTTAGACCTTACTCCAACCCCGTTAGACGCTAAGTTTCCTGTCGAATTAGCTAACGGTAAAACTGTAATACAACTCATATACTTGCGGGATGTAAGTTGAAACTGTCAGGTCATGTCTTTGACATCGACCTTATTCCTTTTACGCTTAGTAGTTTCGATGTCGTTGTCGGCATGGACTGGTTATCCGAGAACCGAGCGAGATTATATGCCATGATAAGATAGTCCATATTACCACCCCTTCTGGCGAGATCATTTCGGTCCGAGGCGATGAGAAGCGGCATGACCACCAGCGTCATTACCCTTTTGAAGGCACAGAAGTATCTACGAAAGGGTCATCCAGCAATTTTTGGCGCAGATTGTTGAGAAACCCGCGGAGGAGAAACGAATTGAAGACATACGGTTGTGCGAGACTTTCCGGAAGTTTTCCCCGGAGGATTTGCCCGGACTCCCTCCTATTCGTCAAGTCGAATTCCAAATCGAGTTGACACCCGGTTGCAGCACCCATAGCACGAGCCCCGTATCGGCTCGCACCGGCGGAACTTCAGGAGTTGTCCACTCAGTTGCAAGATTTGTTGGATAAAGGTTTTATCCGACCTAGCTCATCGCCATGGGGAGCCCCTGTCTTGTTTGTCCGAAAGAAAGACGGGACTTTCCGAATGTGCATCGACTACCGGGAGTTGAACAAGGTGACGGTCAAGAACCGTTATCCTTTACCCCGAATTGATGATTTGTTTGACCAGCTTCAGGGATCAAGTTACTACTCGAAGATCGATCTGCGATCCGGTTACCACCAGCTGAGAGTGCGCGAAGAAGATATCTCAAAGACGGCTTTCAGAACACGGTTATGGTCACTTACGAGTTTTCGGTTATGCCTTTTGGCCTAACCAACGCGCCAGCCGTATTTATGGATCTCATGAATCGAGTATGCAAGGCGTACCTCGACAAGTTCGTGATTGTTTTCATCGATGATATTCTCGTCTACTCCAAGAACGAGACTGACCACGAAGAGCACCTAAGGGTAATTCTGGAACTATTGAAGAAGGAACAACTGTATGCTAGACTCTCGAAATGTGACTTTTGGCTTCGCGAGGTTCACTTTTTAGGACATGTGATCAACGAGAATGGTATCCATGTCGATCCCGGTAAGGTAGAGGCCATCAAAAACTGGGAAGCACCTAAGACTCCGACTGAGGTGCGACAATTCCTAGGACTGGCCGGCTACTACCGGCGTTTCATCGAGGGATTTTCAAAGATTGCTCAACCCCTCACCGCTTTGACCCACAAGGGCACTAAGTACAATTGGGGTGACGCGCAAGAATCCGCTTTTCAACTGTTGAAAACCAAGCTTTGTAGCGCCCCTATTTTAGCTCTCCCCGAGGGAACGGAAAATTTTGAGGTACACTGTGACGCATCTATACAAGGTCTCGGTTGTGTGCTGATGCAACTCGAGAAGGTTATAGCCTACGCTTCTCGACAACTACGGGTTCACGAGAAGAACTACACGACCCACGATTTGGAACTCGGAGCTGTAGTGTTTGCTCTTAAGATATGGAGGCATTACTTGTACGGTACCAAGTTTACCATTTACACCGACCACAAGAGTCTCCAACATATCTACGATCAGAATGAGCTGAACATGCGACAGCGTCGTTGGGTCGAGCTGCTTAAAGATTATGATTGTGCCATCAAGTACCACCCTGGCAAGGCCAACGTGGTGGCCGACTCCTTCAGCAGAAAAGAAACAGATAAACCCAGACGGGTGAGAGCATTGCAACTCACGATTCATGCCAGCTTACCCGATCAGATTCGTGATGCGCAACTGGAAGCTTTGAAAGATAATAATCTTCCATCGGAACTCATGCGGGGCATGAGCAAGCAACTTGAAACCAGATCGGACGGGGTCCGATATTTTGAGAACCGGATTTGGGTTCCACGATACGGAGAGTTGAGAACTCTAGTAATGGACGAAGCTCACAAGTCTCGATAATCTATCCACCCTGGCTCAGATAAAATGTATCATGATTTAAAGGCACTTTACTGGTGGCCGAACATGAAAGCCGACATTGCCACCTACGTGAGCAAATGCTTGACTTGTGCCAGAGTCAAGATAGAATACCAGAAACCATCTGGTCTACTGCAACAACCGGAACTCCCAATGTGGAAATGGGAGCACATCTCAATGGACTTTATTACGGGTTTGCCTAAAACACCGACGGGATGCGATACCATCTGGGTGATCGTTGACCGGTTGACTAAATCGGCGCACTTCCTAGCGATTAAGGAAACAGACAAAATGGAAAGACTGACTCGTGTCTACATGAAGGAAGTAGTGTCGAGACACGGAGTGCCTGTCTCGATCATTTCCGATCAAGATTCTCGTTTTACCTCACACTTTTGAAGTCGCTGCAAAGCGCACTGGGCACACGTCTCGATATGAGTACCGCATACCATCCTCAGACAGATGGGCAAAGTGAAAGGACTATTCAGACCCTGGAGGATATGTTGCGTGCATGCGTCTTAGATTTCGGAAAAAGTTGGGAACCCCACTTACCCTTGGTAGAGTTTTCGTATAATAACAGCTACCACGCAAGTATTAAGGCAGCGCCGTTTGAAGCGCTGTACGGACGGAAGTGTCGATCACCACTCTGCTGGGCAGAGGTGGGTGACAGCCAAATCACTGGTCCGGAACTGGTACTCGAAACCTCGGAAAAGATTGTTCAAATCCGAAATCGCATGGCAGCAGCACGAGATCGCCAAAAGAGTTACGCCGACAAGCGCCGAAAACCTCTCGAATTTCAAGTGAACGATCGGGTGTTACTCAAAGTCTCACATTGGAAAGGTGTGGTTCGCTTTGGGAAGCGAAACAAACTCAACCCACGGTATGTTGGTCCGTACCGGATAACTGAGCGCATTGGTCCGGTGGCGTACCGACTGGACCTACCAACAGAACTCAGTGGCGTACATGATGTATTCCACGTATCAAATTTGAAGAAATGCCTATCTGATGAAAACCAAGTAGTCCCTTTGGAGGAACTACAAGTTGATGAACAGTTACGTTTCATTGAGGAACCAGTCGAGGTTTTGGATTGGGAAACCAAAACGCTCAAACACAGCAAAATTCCAATCGTTAAGATTCGTTGGAACTCGAGACGTGGACCGGGGTTCACGTGGGAACGCGAGGATCACATGATGAAAAAGTATCCTCACCTTTTTGAAGGGCTAACCAAACACCGAAAACCGCGAAACCCGGCAAACCGTCAAACATCACCGGAGGTATGAATTAAATTTCGGGACGAAATTTCTTTCTACTAGGGGATGATATGACAAACTGAAAATTTTTCTTACTTTTTCAGACACTCATCACGACTTGACTCAAATTTTCGGGACGAAAATTCTTTAACATGGGAATGATGTGACAATCGTCAATTTCAGGTTAACCCCGTTAACTCAACTCCGTCAATTCAAACTTTAAGATCGTTGAATCTATAACGCACACTTCATTACATTTAAACTAGGGTTTAAATGACGCTTAACACTTACTACATGTGTAGTCTTTCGGGATTTGCACCGAAACGCAAACGAGTTGACGCGAACGATTGATAAATAAACGACAAACGTCAAAACACTAATTATGTGATTATTATGTGTTAGGTATATGTGTGTTACTTGATTGTTATGTGGAATGTTAAACAAGAAACAAGAACCAACTAGTTTAGGCTAGAGATGTAGCACTTGAAAGTTTAGGGACTAGAATGTAACTTGGTTATCTATAAATATAACCTAAACACTAAACCCTAATCTATTTTATATTATAAACAAGACCAATCGGCCTCCCCTCTTTGGTTCTCCACGGCTGCCGTCCACCCACTCACACATATACACATCAAATCAAGAGATTAATCCAAGAACTAGGTGCTAGGAAGGTATACTTGATCATCTCTTACCTCTTTGTGGTTTAATTTTGATGTTTGATGGGTTGTGTGAAAACCCTAAATCGGCCGATCTTGTATGTATGTGATTGTTATGATTCTTGTTAGTTGGATAATAGATTGATAACTAGATTGATATTGATACATGATTGATTGTTGTTCTTGATTTGAATTAAAACATAAACCCTAATCTTGTATGTATGGTGTGATTGATATGCATGGATAGTAGTTATAGTGTCTAGAGGGTTATATGGATGCATGATAGTTCATAGATTGTTATTATGATGAGTTTTGATGTGAACAGATTCTGGACAGAACGTATATACGATGTTTAACTGACTGTAACGAAGTGTAAACGTGAAAATTGATTGAGATTGTGGGTACTGCAGTAAACTAGGTTGAGTCTAGTTTCTATGAAGTATAAATTCGTAATTTTTGGATAAGTGGAAGTATACTTTTATGATTTTACAAAAACGTGATGCAAAGCTGAGCTGTTAGACCTGCTGTTAGGTTATGTTGTAAATGTTATATCTCATGAACTACGAGACCAATTGGGTTGGTTCCACTTCTGGAGGTTGACTCACTGAGTTAGGAACCAAACCCAAGTGGTCTTGCATTTATTGGATTTTTCGTTTAACGGGAATTGCAAATAACATTCTGATGTGCATGAATCTGACTGATATAAGTTAGCTGTAATGTTTTGATCATTATGAACAATCTATATGGAATAAAAATAAGATAAAAGATGTTCTGGAAACCTAAGATATGTATGCTCCTGTGGTAATTTTTGGTGAATTAATTGAGACGTTATAATCGGTAAACTAGTGCAATCTTTCAAGTAGAAATTCTGTCATAACGAAACTAGCTGCTGAGTTGTATAGGAATGCATGAAATATGATAGTTTTTATATAATTGTTGTATTTTGACCAAAATACCCTTGCGGGGAATAGTTGCTAGTTGATTGCCATGAATTGACCAAATTGCCCTTATGGGGAATAATGGTTAGTTAGTCTTTGTTTGTTGACCAAAATGCCCCTTCGGGAATAATTGCTAATAAGTATGTTATTAATACGTGACACGAAAGTAATTGCTCACTCATGTATCGTATCACAATTTTACTTGTTTAAGTCACACACGATTCACAAACGAAACACGAAACATGTTACGTGCATAGGTATTATGTGCCGAGTCTAGAGACTCGTAAAACATTCCGATACTTAGAAAATCTCTTTTTTATTTTAGAACGCTAGAGAGTTTTCTACGACGCGCATCACTCGGTGATCTAGATCGGATATTCTTCGCAAACAGTGAGTTCACTTACCCCACTCTTAAACTGTTTTCAAACGTTTTTCACTTGGGGGAGATAACATACTCCGAAAAACATATTTTCTGAGATAAACGCATATGAAAGATTTTGTTATAAATTATATATCACTTGTAAAGGCTAAGCGGCATACGTAACATTTGAAGTCCCACACATCGGACCGGTTAATATTTGGAATAGCGAGTCACTTTTGGGTAGTACTACTGGGTTTGACAAACCCCACCCGACGCTAAGCTCAACTGGAGGTTGAGTGGGTGTAATTTTGGCTAACACTTACCATGGTCTGGATTGACCTGGTGACGGGCACTTGATAAACAGTCAGCTTCGGTCGCGAACCACTTAGCGATACTTGTTGTATAGATTAGCTACCTATCGATATATAATTTGACATAACACTATCTGGTAATGCAAAACACTTAAACGCTGTAACGTGGTTACACACTTAAACGCTGTAACGTGGTTACACACTTAAACGCTGTAACGTGGTTACACACTTAAACGCTGTAACGTGGTTACACACTCAAACGCTGTAACGTGGTTACACACTCAAACGCTGTAACGTGGTTACACACTCAAACGCTGTAACGTGGTTACACACTCAAACGTCGTAACGGGGTTGCGCAACATTTAAACGTCGTAACGGGGTTGCGCAACATTTAAACGTCGTAACGAGGCTACGCAAAACGCTAAACGATTTATTTTATTTTACTTGTGAACTCACCAACCTTGTGTTGACACTTTTAGTATGTTATTCTCAGGTAGCCGAGGCGGTGGCGCGCGGTTTAGGAGCATGCATTAAAGAAAACACTTTTATTCTGCAAACTTAATTTTAACAGTTACATTTGGTTTTAAGTCGTCCTGCGTGACGCAACTTTTGAATTAAGGTTTTACGCTTCCGCACTTACTTTCATTTAAACGTTTTTCTTTGGTTTGGTTATAACTAATGACTCCGATCCTGCCAGTTCACACCCTCTGACGGTAAAACTCCGTTAGTGGATTTTGAGGGGTGTGACAAAAGTATATTATAGTTGTCTCACTGAACACGATGCCTTGGTCGTTGCTAAACCAATTCATGTGGCATGCACGATCTAACGGTTTGTTGACCATTGCAATTTCATATAGCTTTGTCACACCATGTGGTAGACACATGAATTTTTCATGGGGGGGGAACTTTGTAAGGGTTGTTTGTCTATATATCACTCTACATTAATTTTTTCCGGTTCGGTTCGGGTCGGTCATATAAAAGAAGATAACTAAACTACGTTTTGTACAATTAGCATAAGTACAACAAACGTCATTACAAACACATAATTAAAATAATATATTTTTTAATATTGTTATTTACGGCTTTCATTTTTGAAATCTAACTATAACCAATTATTTTAAAACTAGACCGAAGAACCAAACATGTTATTGATCCACAGGTTAGATCGATCATGCCGATTGAATTGTTCAGTTTTAAATAAATTTTTTATCGAAACACAAATAAAAATAAGCATATCGTAGAAAATAAGAACGTCACAACTGTGGAGTCGAATTATATATATAAAAAATTATATACATTAAAATATTATAATAAGAAATTAAAGTACATTAAATATAAAAAAAAAAACATTATGTATAATAAAAGTTAAATTATTTTACACATTTTAAGACGTTTATAACTTTTTCATATAATATTTTTAAAACAATTTCATTATATTAACAAGCCTTTTTTAATCTTTAATATAAGTATGATTTTGTTATATAAAAATAAAAAATTAAAAAAAAAGCATGTTATTATGGTAAATTTTCTTTAAAAAATGTCATATGAAAAAGTTATGGATGTTTTAAAATGATGAGTGGTTGACATGTGACTTGCATATGAAGAGAAAAAAGTCATCATAAGTGGGTTATTACCTTAATGTCTTTCTCATCAATTTTTATTGTTAAATTAATCTCCATCATCCAAATCTAATATCAATGAATTAGATTCCTACTCATTCTTTTCATTTTTGTTTGTACTTTGTATTTTAACCTTATCCTATATAATAATTAGAGTGAAATAATGCTAATTGATTAATTTTAAAACTCTTATATGTCAAATGTAATTTGTAATCTGTACACGTATAGAGTATACTTTTTTAGCAATTAACAAGTACCAGATATACACCAAATAATTTATAAATTAGAACCTAGAATAATAACTAGCGCATTGGAATTTCAAACCTCAAAGAGCATTCACAAATAGTAAGAGGCATACACTTATTTAAATAAAAAGATAAATTACATAATTGAAGTAAAAAATAATTTCCTAACTAAAAACTATTATATTGTCCACTCTAACGTGGTATAGTGATAGAAAGCTTGGGTTTTTCAATGGAGACCCAAGTTCAATCCTTACTTACAACACTTTATGGGGGACATGTCTGGCTCAATGAAAGAATACTAAGATCTTAGATCCTGAGGGTGTTCGGGTTTTACCACCGGTAGATCTTCGGGTGGATGGGTTTTTCCCGGAACTGGAGTTAATTTGGAGGCGCTTATGGGCTTCGTACGGCAGGGATGAGCCAGCTGGCGGTGGCCTTTGCCATCGGGTCACCCTGTACGAATTATAAAGTTTGTTTTTATTAACAAAACTTATAGTGTTGGTTCTCAACAACACCCACATCCACCACCAACACAACTAAAGAAGAAGGAAATGACATTGCATGTATTTATGCATCACCTGCACTCTTAACCATCATACCGGTCTGCCCAACAACTACAATGACTGGAATGATGCATGGTGGGTAACCAAGTTGGACACCGTCATCCAAGTCGGCCAAGCTTACGAGACCAGCAGATACTTTTTTGAGATAATTATGGAATTATTAATGTTTAGTATCTACTTCTCCATTACAATTGTATAATATGTGTTATAATAAGCGCTTATATTTTCTTAAGGGTCAACATTTAAAGCATTTTTCTACCTAATATGAAATGAAGAAAAATCAATTACCTAATCACCTTTTTACAACTACAGAATGTCTTATCATTACAATTACCACTCAAATCCGTATAACATGTTATTTTCGACAATTTTCTATAACATTCGATAGTTAACAAAATGAAAAATATGATATGAAAAGGCATTCTTATATCACCAACCTTCCATAACGTTACGATCTGAACATATTGTCATAGAATGTTACACTACATCACGTTGGTGTAATGGTTCTAAACACGACAATAACAACAATCAATTTAATAAAAAAAATGCAAAAAGATAGGGCCGTTGTACTACTTATACATGTAACATCCCGCTTTTCGGGTTCCGGTTAATAAATGAAATATGAGTTATTATGAGTTGGGCTAGTGTTGGGTTAAATGGATATGGGTTATTGACTTGGGTTATGAAATAAGGAAAAAGACCATGGGCTTAAGCCCATGATCCATAAATATATAAACCTTTAATACCCATTTAATTTCATTTAACACACATTCCATACACCTCCCAAAACACACACTTAAGCTCTCTCTCTAGTTTCTCTCCCTCTAGCCAAAATCACCAAGGAAAACCAATCCCAATCCAAGGTAATGATAGTATGATATTGTATGAGCTTAAACCCGTTAGATATAATCACGAAACGACGAGCCGACACCGTTAAACCGTTTAAGTCACTAGATCCGGGTGGAATCGGGTATAAACCGAACCTATGATGAGCTTAGGGTCACCCTAGCTCAGATCTGGATCGAACGGGACTAAATCAGCAAATCCGCGGTTTTCCGGGGGCCCTCCGGCGGCGGCGGCGGAAAAGTTAATACGAGGTAAACGATGTCAGGGAATGTTTTGACATTCCCTGACCTAACCCTAATTCGCTAACGGAAAGTTAACGATTTAGAGGTAATTCGTGAATAGGGAGTTAACGAATTAGAAGCATTTCGTCAAGCGATTCGTTGAGGATAAAATAACAAACTAGCTTCTGATTCGCCATGACCATTCGTTAAGGAGATATCGAATTAGAATATCCAATTCGTTACACGGACTGATTCGTTATATGGGCTAAATCGTCAAAGGACCGGTTCGTTAAAAGGTCCAATTCGTTTAATAACGCATTCGTTAAAGGGTTCAATTCGTTACAGGAACCAGTTCGCTATGATGAGTCAATTCGTTAAGAATAAGTAACGAACTAGAAGTTTAACATAATGACAGAACAGTCCCTGGACTTAGAAAAAGAATGATTTAATTACAAAGAAGCCCTTGGACTTTTGAGTTAGCAACTTAGATAATGATTCAAAATTCTAATGGAAAATGTGTTAAGCCTGTTAATGGAAATAAAATTTTTCCAAGCTGACCTGGCAGCTCGACCCCAGCCAGGGGCTCTGCCCTTTGGACCCTGCTAGGGGCTGCCGCCCCTAGACCCTACTGCCCCCGGACCCCCGTTCGTTGAGGGTTATAATTGGACTAGAAATATGATATGGATAGTGATAGTAATTAATATGCGTAATTGTTATACAGTTAGTCGTGCACAGCTAAAGATGGGAATAACCGTAAACGGTGAACGCAACCGCATTGAGGTGAGTTTCTAGCCCCACTCCCTTATTATGTTTTCGGGGCTGTGTGCATACTCTATGTGATAGTTAATACACTTACCCTAAATGGTAAGTGTATGCCTTGTATGATTTATGTATGACGATTGCTTGACGGTGCATGAACGATCTTCGGATATTGCATGTACCGTCAGGTGGTAGTTAAAGATATGATTGATATGTACGATGTAAGATATGATGTATGTATGAATATACTAGTAAGAGTGTCCGCGCGTTGCGACGGGGGCACAAGAGTTTGTCAGTAGTAGGTCGCTCTCATTTTAACTTAAAATTGCAAGAGATCTGAGGACTAAAAAGTCCTAGTGTGGAATCCACCCAATAAAGATTGACATAAAATAGATTGTATTTTCTCTAACGAATTTCACTCACATCGTGCATATATATAAATTATAATGGATGTCACTATATGTTATTTGAATTTTTAAAATGTTAAGGATCATTAATCTAAACTTATATAAGTACTTTACTTACCGTGGTTGTTGCAAGAGGATAAGTGATATTGGGTGCATCAATAGTGAAAACAATTAAGTAATCCGGTTCAAAACTAAAACCCCATTATACCGAACCATTTTTAAATATTGTTAAGGAAAATAATGAAATCATAAACATTCTCTAAACTTTTAAACCCTAAACAAAATATTCAATTTTAGCAACTCAATATGTTGAAAGTTACAACACAAGATAAACATGAGGGCTAATAAGCAATGGATTACAATATTACATCTACCATTTGTTTACAAAAGAATGTTTCCTTATTTCCAAAAAACATACATCAAAATAGATGCAATTTTGCAACTTCAATAGAGCATTTAGAATACACACACTGGTGACTATGGTCAATGATGTCAGATATGACAACATACATGTCCAACGTCTTCATCGGATATGACAACCCCTTTAAACAACTTTATTGGCGCAAAAGAGGCAATGAAAAAAAATGACAATAAATGACAAGAAGGTCCGGGTTAGAGGCCATGCAGGGCGGTCACCGATTTAGGACCTTCAAATGTTCACTTAACAGTAGTACACAAGCCACTTATTTCATCCTTCAAATGTAGCACTTGCTACGAGTCTTACGGAGCTTGAAGTAACCTAAAACATGATTTATATCAAATATGACCTCAAGTTAACAAAATATTTAAATAAAAATAATTATAAATGCTTAAGCATACCTCAACAAGTTGTTTATGCGCACCATAAAGTTTGCACTTGAGAACAAAAGCCCCCAATATCAATTTCCACCAACCGTACAATATATTTTGTCCCGTTGAAGGCCATAAACCAAGAGGTTTAGAACATAGGAGCTTTAAACAGGCTCATCATGGCCATCATCTTCTTCATCATGAGCTTTACCTGCGAAAGCACGTTCTTTATGGCCCGTATCCGGGTGCCATATATGTGTAAAAAAAATATACATTGCAGCAAAGTCATTATGTTTTTAAAACTTCTCAAATTGTTGATCAATCGATCACGATCTCCATCCCATCCTTTTCTTTGTCTTGAATAGAAACCTTATATGAATATTTGAGATTTAAAACCCTGTAATATGATATCTAGCTAAAAGAAAAGTACTTTAGCATATGAACTTTCCGATACATAATATTCAATTTACTTAAGTTAAAATATTACACGTGGGCATATAATAGAAATTGGTAATCATGTCTGATATAAATTTGGTGCCTAACAATAAAATATTACAACTACGACTTCGTATACACCATTTTTGTCGAGTCTCACCAGTAATAACAAATGTAGTTTTTTAACCCAACGCACAAACCATGACAACTTTTTGATAGAATATACATCATTTAACCATTTAATGGCAAAATATTGTCTTATAAATTTTGCCACTGGTGGAATATGATTTAGTAGCTGAAATTAACCAAATATGACTTGTTACCTTCCATAATGCAACCGTGATACTGGCGTGTTTAATCTAATTTGTTGCCTATGCATAGCTTTAAAAATCATCTTCCACTATGCCTATAATACATATTAGAAAACAGCAAAGCTTTTTGGACTTCATAACGATTTTTTGGGAGGGCAATATTATATAAGTACCATGTATAGCATCATTCAATGCAATGCAGAAAGTTATTGATTCAGCAATGAATATTTTGATGATGCTAAATGTTAATTTTCAACATACATGTTACTAACAAAATAAACCTCTAGTTAGTTAATAACTAAACAAATTAACTATATAAAAAATAAAATTTCTTGGTTTACCAATTCTAAGTCCATTGCTATCATGATCTCCTCCTTTTCTAGTTGTTCCTAAAGTATTCTTGAGATAACCTGTAACGACTAAGTAAAACGATTAGTGCACAACTTCAACAAAAGATAGAAACATACAAATCATTACCAACACAATAAAACCAATATATACAAAGACACAAAATTTAAATCCGATAATGGCTGACGCTTTATTATATTAAGTTCACAGTTTTTATAACAAATCAAGAATTGGATCTTAATCTAGCAAAGCTTTTATTATGGAACTTTAAAAGCATGGTGATGCAAATACACACAAACAGATACATGCATACGCATACATACATATTTAACATATACACATGCATCAATAAACACACATGGGTTTATTAGCATAGCTTAAGAACCCATTAACTCATTTCATCTATAGAGAAATTTGATATAACAGAAGTTATAGATAAATTGCATTATGGCATATTGCCTTTTAAAAGTCAAAAACTGAACACATTTAGTTATTCAATTCAAAAACATTAATAGATGAACAATGAACATTTCACTTGTCAATTTAGGCTTTTGTTCATACATACTACACCTTGACTTAAAATAAGGCATGTGACAGGACCAACAATGATGAGCACATTGCACAAATAATAGTAGTAACAATTTAACCACCATCCAATAGTTACACAAAAAGATGCATAAAAAATGAGCCATGTTGCCCAATTAAGGCATGAGAATACTTGTTTATTCTTAATAGGTAAACTCTATCAATTATTGCATGGATAGAGCTTGTTAATAGTTTTCACTTGTCATGCTAATTATGAATTAAAATTTTGGACGAGTGAAGAGGTAGGTCCCAGCAGAGGTGGTTAGGACCCGCAAGACTCCCTTAAAGGAGACGTCTGCGCAGTTGAACACGCAAGATTCCTTAAACGGACGTCTGCGCAGTTGAACCCGCAGACTTCACCATAGGGACGTCTGCGCCGCGACCTACCAAACCCGCAGGACCCCACCCCCGCTCAGAGTTGTGAAGACCTCACATGCGGTACGCAAAGCTGGTCCTGCAGGAAATGCTCCCTATGGTTTCCAAGTAACCCGCCTGTTCCCGCAGGCGCGGGTACCCGCCATTAGGGACTGGCCACTCCGCGCAGCATGGCTACACGCATAAGGCTTAACACTCATAATAATTCAGTAGTCACCTGAAGAAGGAATGAGCAAAGTCGGGAACATTCCCGCATAAAGGCGGGAGGGGGAAAACTCCCGCCTAAATGAGCCAGTCCCGTATAATAATGGAGGATCTTTTGTGTGATACCTGACGAGGTATGGACAAAAGATCTGACCAAGGATACGACAGCTCACTGACAGCAGCATGGCAGACAACACGCCACAGCACTGTGACCAATAGCCGCCGCCTGCTCACCAACTCCTGCCATATCACGTGCCTAGCCTGTAGTTGGTGGAAAAGGAAAAGTAAACAGCACGCCTAGTCACTATCAGCCGCTGCCTATCCACCAATTACCAGCAGAGCACGTGTGTAGGCCACAGTTGGCAGAGTACTAGGCCGGCTAAACCTCCTTGGAAACCCACCTTCGGCTATAAAAGACATCAAATGGTATTATCATTTCATAATCTTATATCTTGTATAATTTACCTGATAACTGCTCTAGTATTCTCAATATACTTTTATATTCAAAGAGTATATAGACTGATTCTCACGCCGGAGGGTGGTCACAAGGAGGAACCCCCCCTTCTTAGTGACGAGCTCACGGTGTCTGTTTTGCAGGTTATCGGAAGAACCATCTTGTCGGAATTAACCCCTCGTGGGAAACGGTCTATCTAACCCTCAGGTTACTCGTAATCTGTCGGGGTTCGACTGGTGTTTCTTCATTGGCGCCATCCGTGCATAAAGCTAGAACTTTATTTTTCTCCAGTTTCTTCAAAATTTCTGGAAAGATGGTTAAGGATACTCCGGTCCCGAACCGAGTAACCAAGACACTCCGGTAATTGCAACCCCAGCTATAAGGGGGAATACCGAGTACACAAACTTTACGAACACTACCCCCAGCTACCCAAGCCGGGACAAGTGAAGTAAATAATCAGACACTGGGATTCACCGATACCCAGTTAGAAAATCAACAGACGAGGGCTCCCTTGCCAAACACTCGATGAGGTTAAAGCGTGGGCCGAAGCACGTCAAAGAGAGTTCCAAGCTGAGTTGGATGAACGTTTACGTTCACTCCAACAAGTGGAAGAATTCGAATACGACGATGATTCGGAGGAATCCGAGGAAGACGCGAACCCTCGTCATAGGGCGAAAGGGAAGCGTAAGA